>NC_137877.1:15486990-15514490 GCF_963924005.1 Protomyctophum bolini | reverse complement strand
GCATTGGAGTGCATTCCCTAACGGAATGATAATGAGCTTCATGAAAAGGAAATGGCCGCACATTCTTATCTAAGCTACATATTGCATACTTTCTACATGACACATTCTTGTTTTTTTGTGATTTTTCGCCTCTAGAAAAAAAACAAACGTGAGAATTAACGTGACGTGCTTGACAGACACGTAGGGCCCCATTTTCGCCAGTGCTACGTACATGTCCATGTTACACTACTGCGATCCAAGAACCATGATAGGACAACAGGGCCAGAAGGCCAGGCCTTTACGGCTTTTAAAAGGTGACAAACTCCACCTTTCACCCCTGGCCCGGCTGGACTGAAATCGACACCGACCAAACACAGAAGAAAAACACCCTGATTGATCGTCGTCACAAGTTCTGACATTTTGTTTGGAGAGGAGACACATTTAGGGTCTTATGTAACTCGCATGCACTTGACAATTCCAGTTGCTGTTACGCCTGGTTCCTGAGAGAAAAAAGAATAAAGATCTGTCTTCTCAGCTTCCAGTGCACACGCCAGGCATGGCCTGTGTTTGAGGCATACGTGCTAGCTGTTTTTTTTATGCAAGTGCCTGGGGAGTTGGGATCGTATATCGTCGCGGCTTGCCTGGATTGGGCTTGTATACAGAGAGTAAATAGATCAGATCAGTGACCTCTCTGAGCTAGTTGTAAACACGCGGCTAATTGGAACACATCTAGAGCCGTCTTTGCCTCGCACTTACTCATTAGAAAGCAATGCGCTGGCACTGGCCCTTAAGACACGGGTCATGAATAAAGGTGAAGGATGCAGGTGGTAGGCAGTTTATGGTTTTGTGTGCGTGTAAGTGCGTGCGGATATTTGTGTTTGTTTGTGGACTAGTAACGTGACCCGTGGGTGTCTATTTAAGTGGGTGGATCACTGACATCTTGAGTTTGACCAGATGAAGAGCCTTGGCTCTAAACGTCGTCAATAAATGTATCTTTTGGAGCATATGTTTGTGGATATAAACATTGTTTTTTTATGTTGGTATGACACACGTGCGTGTGAATTTGTGTATAACTAATGCATGCTTCATGTGCTTACGTATGTGTGGGAAGAAGTGTTTAGATCACATCACGTACACAGAAAATAAATAAAAATAAACTGAAATAAAACTGTAAACTCTCAAATATTATCCTCCCCCTACACATATTACTGGCTTTTACTTAACACCCCCACAGGGATTAGTTCTCCATTGCAGTATTGATACTTTTACTTAAGTAAAACAATGGAGTACTTTTTCCACCACTGTGTATATGTCCTGTCAGCGCCAGCTCCAGCAGAAGGCCCGTCCGTGGAATGCGTCCCAGCATGCACCACGGCGGGCCGTGCGTTGGGGAGTAGCCACTTCTGTCATCATGGATGATGGGAGAGAGGACCTTCGTATCGCATTTCATCACTTACTGCTGATTGGCACCACCTCTCCCAGACCGCGTTGCTTCATTCCTCCAACACAGGAATGTGCTGTTCGATTGCACCATGAACAGTTAGGGCATGGCTTACGAGCCCTATTTCAGAAATGGTGGGAAAACGAATGATCTACAAGTTTCTTCTCTACTGTTGAGAGTGCACTTTTGACACACCCAAAATAGGGATGCCAGGCTGAACGAGGTTAAAGGAATCTTATAATTCAAGTTTGTTTGTTTGTTTTTTACACAGTTGCTCATAGTAGGAGGAAAGCTTCCTAGAAAACTGTCTGCCAGTCTGTCTGTCTGATCATCAGTGCCTTGATCAGTGTTCAAGGACGTTTTTCTTGTGTTCAAGGACCACTGACCATTCAAACTCTAGACGGGTCCGCATCAAAGTTATTAGTGCAGCCGGCAAAAACTAGAGTTCTCAACAGGCCCGGAAATTAAGGCCCGGCCCTACCTGGGCCCTCATCAAATCAGGTAAGTTCAGTTACATTTAATGAGAAATAGAAAATGCTTCAATGAAGAAAACAATTAACATAAACAAACGTGAGAACAAAAAAAATAATTAACTGAAGCCTAAGCGAGTATCATAATGTTATATCGTTGACCAACGGTAAATTGCATTATATTAACAAGGATAGTATGATTAAAAAAGGGTTAGGCCTATGTCTTTTTCATTCAGATATTACTTGTTTTGACATGAAATAATAATAATCCCGTACCGTATGGTGTTTTGTTTCATTAGCACGAGCGTGATAAAATAGGCTGCAGCTTTTTATTGTTCCGCAGCCTCCACTGCTGCTGCTGCTCTGAGCCTCTGAACATGAGGTAACAGTAAAGATACCAAGGATTCGAAAGTGACGTCACTGTTATGCTACGCAACATGGAAGTAACACGGACTTGAAGCAGTTTATAAACCACAGTCAGTGACGTGTCCCTGACGAATCCTTGGTATTTTCATTCAACCGGACAACTTTTCCACGGACCGGTGGTTGGGAACCTCTGGCTTAGACAGCCAATGATGAAAACGGCAAAAAAAAAAAAACATAGGGCAGGTGACTAGTCGTTTACTTAGCAAAATATCACCTTAATTACATTATGTCAAAACATGCTGAAAAACTATGCAGTCCAAGTAAGGAAAAGTACTTAAGACTTGTTTAGAAAGGGAGAACAATACACTAACAATGTACCACTTTCAACTAGCTCACAATCTGCACCGGGGCTCATTCAAATATTTATTCGTCATTTACGACCTCTTTTATATTATCTAACTTGCAGTGTGCTCCTTATAAAGTAAATACGTGTAAATCTCGACGTTGTGACCACTTAGGCCCACATGCTTTAGGTCGGCTTAAGGCCGTCCTTTTAGCGGACTGCCTGCACTCAAGCAATGTGCACTGAGGCTCCTGCTCACAATCATTTTGAATAGCTGTGATTAGAGATGTATCTCCATCCTGTAAATGGATTTCCTTCAGAACGCAGTGCTAGCGTCCCCTGATATAAACTTGTAATTACGGCAATATAACTCTCAGCAGCGCCACAGAATGTCTGGCTTCAGAAAAGATGTGTTTTTCCCCCCTCCATTATTCTGCCTGTAACTTAATTTACAGTTGATCTGACGTCAGTCTGCAGTCTGCACCTGAGTATAGCCGAGTAAATCATGTCCCTGTCTCTCTCACACACACACACACACACACACACACACACACACACACACACACACACACACACACACACACACACACACACACACACACACACACACACACACACACACACACACACACACACACACACACACACACACACACACACACACACACACACACACACACACACACACACACACACACACACACACACCCTTGAGCTAAATAATTCACCAAACTGGGTGCTGGAGGAGCCGATTTAACCCATGAGCCAGGCCACAGCACTACGCACCCCGGGACAATAAAGCATAAACACACAATATACATTGTGTACAGGAATGAGTGTTCTAGCACACACTTACACACAGACGTACAAACATGTCCATCAAACACTTTCCGAATACAACTGCCAGCCCGTCTATTTCTTATTAGCGGACAAACTGCAGGCCACATTACTGTACCATGTACTGTACACACTGAAGTACTGCAGACACTTCATGCAGTGCAACACCTCCACGTGTCAGAAGAACAACCCAGGGCTCACAGAAGGAGCACATCAGGGCAGGTGTCGAGTGCATATCTAGCAGTGGTAGAAAAGTACATTTACTTAAGTACAATTTTGGGGTACAGGCTTTAGTTCCGACATACTATTGATCTGAAACCTCAATCCCTAACCTAACCATAACCACAAGCACGGGAGCAGCGCATGTCGGACCATGGCATTTTCGCATCGCATCACATGTCCCCGTGCTTCGGACCTTTGGTGTGTCGGATCTGCGTGTGCACCCCCAATTTTGAGGTATTTGTTCTTTACTTGAGGATGTCAAAATGTCAATACTTTTACTTCTACTCCACCTCAGAGACAAATATTGTACTTTGACAACTCCACTACAATAATTTGACAACTTTAGTTACTATAGCTACATTGTCGATTTTCAATATTATTACAAAACATACATGAAGCACTTCAGCCCTCTACACATTTGAAAATAGCTGATCTACAAGCTCACAATGCGTCGCATCGTGACACATTGTGCGCTTAGATCTGTGCGTATTTTTGCTAATTTGAAAATATTTTATAGCTTTCTAAACATGAAATGGGACATTTTGCATAACGAGTACTTTCTACTTTTGGCAGTGCATTTTAATGCCAATACTTCGGTACGTTTACTCTACACCAGACTTTTACTTGTAACGCATCGAGTAGTTCTACATTGCAGAATTAGTACGTACTTCTACATTAGTAAAACGTTTGAGTACTTTTTTCACCACTGATATCTAGTTCCCATGGCGCTCACTCCATCCTCCTCGGCCCTATCATCCATCTGGCCTCGATTTCCCAATTTTCAGAAATCGTTGGCTGTCCACAGAACACCCTTGAACTAGAAAGGCTAAGTTATTTCAGTTTTACCCTGGTGTCTCTGTGGCGGTAACACAGGTACGTCAGGGAGTGTTTTACATCTTAGCTCATCATCCTTTACGAGGGCAATCAGCAGCCATAACGCACCTCTCCTCTTGGCAAGCGGAGAGGAGAGGAGAAGAAAGGAGGAGGAGAGGAGAGGAGAAGAGGGGTTTAAGGTTAAGGAGAGAGAGAGAGAGAGAGAGAGAGAGAGAGAGAGAGAGAGAGAGAGAGAGAGAGAGAGAGAGAGACAGAGACAGAGACAGAGACAGAGACAGAGACAGAGACAGAGACAGAGACAGAGACAGAGACAGAGACAGAGACAGAGACAGACAGACAGACAGACAGACAGACAGACAGACAGACAGACAGACAGACAGACAGACAGACAAACAGACAGACAGACAGACCATATGGAGATGACAGAGCTGATTCTCAACGCCATAGTTGATTCACAAGAGAAAATTCTCAACACTTATGGGATCCGTAACCCGTTGATTTGGAATAGTATAAATTACATGTACTGGCTTACATTTTAAAAGGCAAAGAACACACAGAAGCATGAGGTACGGTGTAAACTAGCCCATTGTTCTCTACACCTATAACACAGATGTCTTCATCTGCAGAGAACAATAACATGTTCTTCTTACATGATTACTGCAGCTTTTATGAAAGGTAAACACTTTGAAGAAATATTCCCACAGTGTACGTGTATCATAATGTAGAATGGGAGAAAGGGCTGGCAGATGTTTTTTCTTGGTTTGCCAAGTACTCCAGAAGAATTTAAACAATACTGAGAGAAGCAGAGTGTGAGCAAATCATATCCAAGTCCACTGGTGGAATGTATTGAAGCACATTTACTCAAGTACTTAAGTACAATTTTGAGGTATTTTTCTTCAAAAGCAAATATTGTACTTTTTTACTCGACTAAAAGTATTTGACAGCTCCAGTTACTAGTTACTAGTTCATTTGCAGGTGTAGATTATTAAAACAACACTGTTAAAACCGAATTTATACTTTGGCTATTTTTAAACAGCCAATCTACAAGCTCACTACAACTCGCAGCGCAGTGCGTCTTCAGCTTGTATCTGACACATTTTGAAAGACTTACGTAAGTGCTTTGACTTTGGTACTGTAAGTGTATTTTGATTCTGATACTTCTGTAGGCCTACTTTAACTATTTTTTAAATACAGGCCTTCTACTTGTAAGTTATAACATAATATTTCTACATTATAACATGCTATACAGTATAGCTACTTCAGTAAAAACGAATCTGAGTACTTATACTACCACTGTACAATTTAAACTATACTGAGAGAGTCAGAGTCCAAGACCAACAAACTGCAACTAACGCCAATACCAAATAAGGGAACGCAGCAAGCTAAAGCACGTCTTTCTTCTCTTTTCTTGCCTTTGCAAAAACACAGTGCATGCCCAGGCTGTTTCCTACCATGTTCAATGTAGTTTGAGAAGCAGTGGGTGGAAGAAGTACTCTGATTAGTAAAAGTAGCAATGAAACAATGTAGAAATGCTTTGCGTAAAAGTCCTCCTATATTAAAGATTTGACTCGAGTAAAAGTACAAAAATGATTGGCATCAATACTTAAAGTACCAAGGTGAAAAGTACAAAAGTTAAAACAAATATTTTTGAAAAGAGCAGATCTACGAGCTCAGAACATGTCTCATTGTGACGCGTTAATGGATCTGCACAAAGTTACAAAGTCATATAAATAATTGAAAATGTTACATATTCAGGTAAAGTACCTCCAAATGTACCCTTTTTCTTTTTCTTTGGCTAATGAAAGTTACAGGTACGTATGGTGTGTAAAATGGTAAATGGTGCATTTATATAGCATCTTCATCCAAGGCACTTTACATAGATTGTGCATAAAATTCACACATTCATACACCGATGGCGGCGGAAACCTGCATGCAAGGCACCAACCAGCACATCAGGAGCAATTAGGGGTTCAGCGTCTTGCTCAAGGACACTTCGACACTAACTCTGGGGGAGCCCGGGTTTTAACTAGCGACCTTGCAGTTACCATCCAGCCACGTAGTAATCCTACTAATCCTTACAAAAGCTTTTGGCACTCAGAGAGTATACAAATGGAGAGTGTACAAATGGAGCCAAATGGACCATAACAATAATAATAATAATAATAATAATAATAATAATAATAATAATAATAACATTAAAACACTTATTATTAACAGTAAAATCTAGAAAATCTCTAAGACGTTTCTGCCAGACAGCCTTGAAATGTACTTAGTTACCAGTGGTAACTAAGTACATTTCGTTGCTCACCACTGAAAAGATGCAATGACGGTTACATGAAACAGCCTTTCAAATGTGTTTACTTGAAAGGATCTTATACCTCACGGCTCTGTCTACTTGCCAGAGTGATTAGTAGATCCAAAAATGCACAGCACATTTCTGTTACAAACAGTCACGACTCGTAAAACCTTTTTTAAATCACGGTTTGGGGCAGCTGCCACGGGCTCTATTTTAGAACCACAGAATTCCTAAAATGTAGCTCGTGCTCGCATGGTGCTAATTCTTGACGCTGTTGGTAATGATTCTACAGCAGTTAACGACGCTATGATGCCGAGTGATCATGACGCGGTATCAGAACAAAGGTTGTTAAGGCAGCGATTCCCAACCTGTGGGCCTGGGCCCACTGGCCGGCCGCGGTCCACTTTCCTCATGTAACCCTCCCATTTTGATCCTAAGAAAAGATCCTGTACAAACCGGAAATGCTGCTGGCTTATGCTTGCTATGGGACACAGCAACTTAGAACGTAAATGTCTCTGAATCACTTTTTAGACCAAACACAAGCTTGGTTTGCGTCTGATGTATCTAAACGATAATATTTCGCTTACCAAAAGTATGTTTGGGCTGGATTAAATGACAGTCGCGGGACATGTTAAATAGCGGATTTTACTTCCTGACTCTGAGGTTTCCGGCCAACACGGCTTCAAGTTAAGAGTACCGCTCATTGACAATGAATTATGGCAACAAGAACCCTACCACCAGATGGCACTGGGTGAGTTAATATATAAAAAAGAAAATTTCATAGTATTCTTCGTCTTTAGAAACTTGATCCTTGCCGATCAATAGGAGCTCAAGGTATACTATTGCAGTCCCATTGATCCAAGCCAGAACAGAATCGATTGATTGATCATAAAAAACGCTCTGAAAAGCACGGCCCCACCCATTTGACGAATTTTAAGATTTTCACATGCGTCCTGATCCAGAAAAGTTTGGAAAGTGTCTTACCAGTTCATAGTTGGTTGCAGGGACACAGGATGAAGATACCTGAAAAGGAATGAACATAGGTTTAGCCATGTTGTTATTACACTGTAGCTATGATTACAAGACTGAAGACATAAAGAGTTATTACACAATTTGAGGCTCTGGAAGATGATTCAGTTGTAAAAGTGAAATAGTTGAATATGCTATAGCTAGGTTAAACCACCTAATACATTGTTGACAGGGGTTCCCCCGAGCTCTATACTGGCCCATGCCTTTTTTCACATCTACGCCAAATCTCACCACTGAAAATAGGGGCAGCAATAGCTTATAGTCCGTATGGACTTGACTCTGGGACTGGCTGGCTCAGGTTCAGCACAGACCACAGTATGGACCGATAGCAGGAGAGCTGCTAGTTCACTTGCCCTAAAGCAAGGCAACGAAACACCCAACTCCTCCAACTCGCCACATTAGCATGTCTATAAGCCCTGTGTGTGCATGTCTGTATTTCAGGACTATGGGTGTGTTAAAAAATCCCCATGGGGATTAATGGAGGTAATCTTCTTCTAATCTTCTAAATAGCAGGCTTGAACAAGGTACAGACAGACTCACTGACTTGATGCTATTCTCATATGACATTTACTATACAGCAATTACACTTGGCACACAGGTTTAGCTTAACCAGTGTGATGACGAACTGATTCAATGGCTCGAGCTCTGAAAGAATTTCCAACGACAGTCTATTCACACAGTGTCACGAACACAATGTGTCTGTCTCCACAACAGTGTTTCTGTCAACTGGCTTGACCTGGAGGGTGCAGGGGGGGTTGAGAATGGCAGGGATAATGCAATATCCCAGTCGTTCCAATTGAATTGACTCTTACAGGTCTGACTCTTACAGGTCTGTAACTCAGGGGCCCCTATTATGCATTATGACTATGCACTGAAAAGATGGTGGAAGTCTGGGATATTTTGATAAAAAAAATCTTTGCAGTAAATTAGTTAATACAGCAAGTCCAAAACCTAAATAGGCACAGTCAAAGTCCACGGTCCAAGGAGCAGACCATGACAGTTGGTTTGGCTGTCCTGCCCGGACTGCACCAGAACCCATGATGTGTGGAGATAGCGGCTTTGGATGTTATCACATCACCAGTATGGACATTTCCACATACTGACGTGACCCTAACACTAACCTAAGTCTTAACCGGCCACGTAAGTCCCCTAACCTCATATCAGTTTCACTACGCTTTCGCTTTCGCTGCAGTAATTTCACTTTCGCATTTCCTAGTCGCCATACTCGCGGTAGGCAGTATGCGGAAATGTCCATAATATTGCCTGCATCGCATGGTCCAGATGAGAACATGATTATGGGTTGATAACATTCAAAGTGGGTGGTGGAGTCTAGAGGTCCCATTATCACTGCGACAGTCCCCGGGCCGGAGGAGCGCACAGCACCAGGAACCTGGGCAAGGCAAGGCAAACAGGAAGAGCGTAATGATGATGATGATGACCTTTGATGGCCTGGTATACAACACTGACACGGAGCGCTGCCAGAGCAAAGATGAGCACTTGATGAGAGCGAGGAGCCAAACAGGATGTCACCGTCTGATGAGCCCTTCCTGTACATGCCTTAACGTCATTTACTACTGTACTCAAGTAGGCTACTATAGTACTTAAGTACAATGTTGAGGGATTTCTACGATACATCTCAGAGGCAAATATTGTGCTTTTACTCGAGTACAATTATTTGAAAACTTTAGTTACTTTGTTACTTTGTAGATTTCTAATTATTATTATAGAACATACAGTAACCACTTCACCATTAGTACTTTGATACATGATTATGCATGGTCAATATAGATGTTTGGAAATAAATAATAGTCATTTTCCCTTTAACACATTTAGTACCGGAACTGCATCAAAATAAAGGCGCTGCTTGCGCCAGAGTAATCGCCAGAGTAGTGATCGCTTCTATTTTGAAAGCCAGTAACCGGAAATACGTTCTTAAAAAAGTTGACTGACAAAGTGACCTCACAATCTCCGATCATCTTAATATATTTATATATGCTCCAAAAAGAGTTCATATTTTGCGGGAGAGACGGATGAGGAGCAGAAACGCAGCGCCAGCATATCGATCCATTCATCACCACGGAGAGCGCCCTGGATCAGGAGATACGAGTCATTCTTTCCGCCGCGCTAACATGGGAGTCAATGACAAGCTAATATTTGCACAGAGCGTTAGCATACGGCAAGCGAAAAGCGAAATGCCAAAAAAAAAAAAAGGAATAATTCTGAATATTATCATCTCGCCCCGCGTCGTTTGGACGTCGCTAGGACGTCCACAGACGTCTAAGGCACCTCTCGGTTCCAATCCTTATGACGTTTCAGGACGTATTATGTACAAAATGTGTTAACAGTTGAGAGGCAAATGCAGGACTAATAAGTGCCGCACAGCGATAATATCTTAGATTTTATGTATTTATTAGATCCCCATTAGCTTACTGTGAAACACAGCAGCTATTCTTTCTGGGGACTTAAACATATCATCATTACAATGTCATATTAGGCTCATGCTGCCTATGGCTCTGCTTTGTGTCATGTTTGCCATGTACACATTCCTTGTCTGCCCACAAATAAACACCATTAAATGCTGGCACCACTTGAAAATCTTTTCACTTTCTCTATTGACAAAGTGCATTTGTTTGTTCCAACTGTAGGCCATAATGTGCAGCATTGCAGAAGGTTACAAGAGCTGAACTGGATCCTAACCCAAAGAAAAGGTAAACAATACCATTCTTAGCCTCCATTAGCAAATATTTAGCAGGCTTAAACGTTGAATGCAGTTAGAAGGTTTTACCTCAATCTGCGATATGTCAGAATGAGGAAGGGCTAACAGTGAGCTAGGCAGGTGTCAGATGTCAAGGAAATACAAGCACAAACACGGTATACCACACAAAACACATCCCTGCTCATTTATTGCAATGTTGTTTGCTCAATGCTCACTAACGAATGTAAAATGTTTTCTTCCATTCATTATGACTCGTTAAAACAATTAACTACCAAATTCTTAATTTAACCAGGGTTCCTCTGGGCCTACAAGGTGCGCTATAGTATTTCCCTCTACACTAAAACTCTTTGCAAAAAACAGCCAAATACAAGCTCACAGTGTGGCAGTTTGTAGATCGCCTATTTTAAGTTTTTGCTTTAGTTTTTTTTACAGTGAGGTCCAAAAGTCGCAGAATCAAACCAGATGTTTTACAACTAGCGACAGCACATTAAGTAGTGTGGCTATCTTTGGGGCAAACCACTATTTGATTAGAGGAACAACCTATACAGTGTGTACTTGTTTGCACTCAACTGCGGATGTTTGCAAATCAAGCTAAGAGCACAACTGGACGGCGGCCATTTGTGAATGTGAAGTTAGCTAATGGGATTCACAAGGTTGGAGGATGCGTGAGTCACCTTGGGTCATTGGATTCTTTGTCCCCCTTTGATGGCCATAATGCAGGCCCCTTACAGGGCTGCAGGAATGTTAACTCTCAACAGGAAATTGCTGTCATCTGATTTAAAAAACAAAAACAAAACAAAAAAGTTGAGTACTCCCCCGACCCATAAGCAGCGGATGCGGCTAGATATCGTTGATGTCAGGCGGAAAACTTGTATGTCCCAATTTCCCAAACATAAGCTGCATTCCAATGGATCCAACTACATTGGATCCATTGGAGCTCTTCTTCATGAAACCACAGACAGACTTAACAGCTTTTACTTCCATAGCAGAAAAATCCACGTTGCAATCGTAGTGAACTTTATGTAGATTGGCTATTTGTTGCACTCTTGTAAGTATTGCAGATCGACAAGCTCAAAACGTATTGCTTTGCACTGCGTTTTGAGCTTGTGGCTTGTGTGGCTATACTGTATGGTTTTGAGGTTCCTTGAATGAAACAATAAATAAATAAAAAGAAAACTAAATCAATTAATTATGCATATTATTAATTCCAAGATTTCTTATATAATATAATATAATATAATATGTCAAACAAATTTCTGGGGGAGTGTCTTTTAGTTGTCAACAGAACAGGTTGTGTGCCATGTGTGTTTTCCAGAATGTGAAAGGCATGATGATGATGGCAACCCAGAGGAATGTGTGTGTGTGTGTGTGTGTGTGTGTGTGTGTGTGTGTGTGTGTGTGTGTGTGTGTGTGTGTGTGTGTGTGTGCTGTCACAGGAATGCCCTCTGGCGTTATGGAGTGTGCCTTGAGTCTCCAGTTGACAGGTGTCAGTGTCCCCCTGTCCTCCTTCAATCTCACCACCTTCTCACTCTCCCACGCGCCCCCTGGCGAGGCCCCCCTCCAGACATGTTATTCTAAGTTACTTTACTTTACTTTATCTGTTTATTTAGTCGGGACAGTGTATATTGATGAACATTACATTAAAAATGCAGTGTAAATATACCAGATTTAGCAAAACATGCTAATTTCCATCTGCAGTCCCTAGACATCAAACATCAAACAATACAAACAGGACAGAAATACATGACATAGCATAACAACTTGAGTATGATAAAGTATACTTGAGTACAACTTTAAGGGACATTTACTTGACTTGAGTATTTCCATTTTGTGATGCTTTAAACTCCTATCTATCATGATCACTAAATACGGGTGAAATTCAAAACAGGGATGTTGGCAGGGAAACAAACCTATACCTTCTATGATGTCACTGAGCATCATGAAGGTACTGACGCACCCACCTCAGACATCAGCAACATTATGAAAATTACAAAAATACAATTGTCTGCGTGTTCTATAGACTTAAACCAATTTGAATATAGGATTATGATTAATTTAATTAAAGGATATACTGTAGGATTCTAAACAACATTAAAAAGCCATAGACTTGGCTGCCACACGACATAATTCCGAAAGCCAAACGTTGGATGGCTTTCGGATGGCTTTCTCAAACATCGTGTGAAGTGAGGGGCACCTCACTTCTTAGGATCTAAACAAACATTTAAAGTTCATAGACGTGGCTGTACTCTATGTTGGCTGCCATATAATGACATAATTTCCAAAAGCCAGACGTTGGAGGGGCTAGCGCGCATCAAAAAGGTAGTAGGCCTACTGGTGGATAATCCACCCCCCAGTGTCATAGCATAGACCCATTGATGTGAAGGTCAGACAGAGTGTAGGCGGCCTGCCCCCAGTGGTCAGACAGAGTGTAGGCGGCCTGCCCCCGGCTGGAATAGCTGACATTCTGCCTCATGCTAAGCAGTTGCTTCCTACTCCATTGAACCTGCAGTGGAACTTTGCACTCTTGCAGTCTGGTGAAGCAGTCAGTCAGCCAGTCTAGTCAGCCAGCCAGCCAGCCAGCCAGCCAGTCTAGCCAGCCAGCCAGCCAGCCAGCCAGCCAGCCAGTTTCATGTGAAGGACCCCCAAACCACAGGGAGGTACCACAGGGAGGTGTTTATCTAAAGGCAGCTATAGGGGCACGCAGGTGAGCTTTTAGCTGCGAGCCAGGCCACCGGTCAAGCAGTACAAACCCACCATGTGAGAAGCACAGTCCCGATACTCATGGCGGGAGCAAAGCAAACAAAGTGTGGAATGCCGGCTTTAAGAGCTAAGGAGGGCGGTAATGTGAGGCGATAATAGATTTTACAATTGGAGGATGTGGCTCGAGTTGCTCATGACTTCATGTTTGCGTTGCTACCTACACGTGGTGGTGGTGGTGGTATAACCACACGAAAACACACACCAGTGGGAAAGGCAAAAAAAAAAAAGCTTCACTTGAGCACGGCACCTGCTAGCCATTCTGCTTCCAAAAAACCCCCCAAAGTTGAATTTGAGTCTTTGTTTATTCAAATGGACCGCCGTAACAACAAGGACATTACAGATGATAACAAACAAAAGAAGGCATGTTGATGTGTGTCCCGAGAGGTTTGAAACCGAAAACTGATGAAAAAGAAATACCACCACAGTGACCACACTAAGAAAAGGAAATGAGATGATGTGCTGTACTTTAAACAATGAAAACAAAAATAAATGTATTATTTATTATTTTCTCTGTGACTGTCGAGTAAGCAGTGTAGAGTAGACGCATCATGAGATCATACCATGCAGAATTACAACGAAAATCACAGTTGATCTATCTCTATCTCTTCCTAAATGTGTAGTCAAATGTTTAGAGATTAAATGGAGACAACAACAAGCTCAGCTCAAGCCTTGAGCTGCGTGGACTCGAACCCAGTACGTAAAAAGATCGAGGTCAATGATTTAGAATGATTGTAAGGGACTTATAGGTCTGAGTTTGAGTCCAACCTGTCCTTGAGCCTCACAGTCCACTGCATTCTGATGTTCCTATTGTTAGGTGCAGCAACAATGGAGGCAAACAGATTTCAGGCTGGCTATTGTCTGTCTGACAGAGTGTGGGAAACCTGATTAACTGTGTGCATACGGTCAACCAATCAGAACTTTCATTAACACGTTAAGACCTGAGGCCCATGGCTACAAATGTCTTCAGTTTACTGGAAAACCTACAGTATGTTGCTACTGTACCCGACGACCTTTGCTGCGTGTCACCCCCCATCTCTATCCCCGTTTCCAAAGTCACGTGCTATGAGCTTGTAGATCTGTTATTTTTGTATAGCCAGACAATGTGCTATATGACTATAGCACATATCCCCGGTTTTAATGGGTCAATAGAAAACTTGTGACTTTCCTAAATCCCATTGTTCTGGTGCGTGATGATCAATATAATGTCAGTGTGGCAAAAAAAACATGTCGTCTTCTGTGTAATTCTCTCACTTTAACCCTGAATATAAGGTTATCTACAAGCTCACTGCAATGTGTTGTGTGGCAAAAACATATGCCATGTCTTCTGCGTATTTCTCCATGAAATGTTGCCGTTGCGAGAAGCGATGACATCAAACCAGGGTTCATTGCCATGCCGGCTTGTGGTGGACAAGTATAAATGTATACTTCTCAAAGTGGGTTGAGGGACCTTGAAGATGGTCCAAATGGACAATTACAGGTCTGTAACCCCCGAGAGTGTACAAATGGAACCACATGGACCCGTAAGGTACGGAACCATTTGGTACACTCCGAGTTATGAGGGTCCTTGAAAATAGAAGAAAACTGAGAACCGCTGCACTGGCAGACTCCGAATATGCCATAGTGTAAATCAGTGTCATATAATTATATCCGGTAGAAAACCTGAAGTCTGACATTCAGTAACTTGGTCTTATGATGAAAATAAGAACATTACAATTTACTTTATATAAAACAAAAATATGCCATGGACAAGTCATTTGTCAACACATTTGTCTGTGTACGTACGTACATATTGTACTCGATGTACTCGATGTGGGCCCTCATCCAAAACAGGTTGGGAACCTGCGTTGTACAGTGCATGATTTGACTCGCTACGCCCCCCCGCCCCTTTCACAGAGTTCTACATGGAAAGCCACACAAAGCCCTTGTTTCAGCGCTCCACGGGGGCGTGGGCTGGCGTGCGGGGAAAGAGCGCTACGGCAGGCTGGCGTGGCCCGCCGAGAGCGTGTGTTGATGCTATCGGGTTAGTGTTCAAATGAATGTAATATAATAAAGGGTAATTGTGTTGTTGCATTCCACGCATGCTTGTGTTAACAGCATTAAACCAAGGTCCATTTCCCGCAGACAAAGGTCCCCATCAATCGACCCAAAGTTTTGTGGGAGCGTGGATTTTGATTCCTTCTGAGCAACGCGGAGAGACCGTGTCCACACATTGGCTATTTGAAAACAGCCAATTTGACACAGCTTGTAGATCTGCTATTTTCCCAAAATCCTTTAAAAAAAAGTGAAAAACATTCCACAAACACAAATCTTACATAGGGGTCCAATCCATACCAGATGTTTTCATTTGGGGGTCCTTGAGGTTTTGAGAACCACTGCTACTTTATGTAACCCCCATCTCCTCTCAATCCCAACATTGACTCTGTCATCTGTCTGGTGGAAACCTCATACGTATGTCCAAAACAGGATTCAAATTCAAACGTGCAGCGTTTCGAGCTTGCAGATCTGCTACATTTGATGCTTTTGTGTGACGCTTTAGTACGATCAAGTATAGTAGGGCATAAATAAAAACAACAATAAAAACACACAAAAGGTGATACGTGGTTTCTGCCATGGCTATGCAGGTGACCCCTGACATCAGCACGCACAAAACCATCCACATTGCTACAGCTTCCTCAACTCAAAAGGGTGTGATCTCACGGCGTTGGTTTTTCGTACCCAACAAATCATCCACCGCATATCGGAAAATCAAATAGCAAAGGGATAGATCACCTAGGCAGGGGAAAGCAAATTCCAGTCGTGCTCCAGTCCGAGCTATCATAACAAAGCAATGAATCGATCTCAGCACGCGGGTACAGTTCAGTTTATTTCCACCGCGGAAAGAAAGGAGAGAGAGAGAGAGAGAGAGAGAGAGAGAGAGCATGGCCTCTTAGTAAACTTCCCTGGACCCTAGTTGGCTGGCATGTAAACACAGCGCTGCCCCTGAGTGCTTTTATGTTTATCCAGATCCTTGCATCTGGCACGTCCCGGCAGAACTATTCAGTGTGCAAATTCAATTTGCAAAGGCGTAACCAATAACAGAAGGCTTTTTTTCTGTGGCCGTGGCGTTGGCGTGTGCCAGAGCCCCATGCATGGTCCGCGAGGACTTATTGGGAACGTTATCAAAGCGCAAGAGGAATGAGGGATCGAGCGCACTTCGGCCCAGGTGCCTCGTGCGTGCCCTCTCTCTCTCTCTCTCTCTATCTGTCTCATTCTGCTTTTCAATCACTTCCCCCCGTCCCTCGATCTCTCCCTCATTTCTGATTTGGATTTCCAAACATCCAGCGTTAATGTATCATGGTAGCATCAGGTGTCACTGTGGGAGCTCAGTGGTCCAGTGTTAATGTATCATGGTAGCATCAGGTGTCACTGTGGGAGCTCAGTGGTCCAGCGTTAATGTATCATGGTAGCATCAGGTGTCACTGTGGGAGCTCAGTGGTCCAGCGATAATGTATCATGGTAGCATCAGGTGTCACTGTGGGAGCTCAGTGGTCCAGCGTTAATGTATCATGGTAGCATCAGGTGTCACTGTGGGAGCTCAGTGGTCCAGTGTTAATGTATCATGGTAGCATCAGGTGTCACTGTGGGAGCTCAGTGGTCCAGCGATAATGTATCATGGTAGCATCAGGTGTCACTGTGGGAGCTCAGTGGTCCAGCGATAATGTATCATGGTAGCATCAGGTGTCACTGTGGGAGCTCAGTGGTCCAGGGTCTTAAATCCAGCGATAATGTATCATGGTAGCATCAGGTGTCACTGTGGGAGCTCAGTGGTCCAGGGTTAATGTATCATGGTAGCATCAGGTGTCACTGTGGGAGCTCAGTGGTCCAGGGTCCAGCGATAATGTATCATGGTAGCATCAGGTGTCACTGTGGGAGCTCAGTGGTCCAGCGATAATGTATCATGGTAACATCAGGTGTCACTGTGGGAGCTCAGTGGTCCAGCGTTAATGTATCATGGTAGCATCAGGTGTCACTGTGGGAGCTCAGTGGTCCAGCGTTAATGTATCATGGTAGCATCAGGTGTCACTGTGGGAGCTCAGTGGTCCAGGGTCTTCCAGTCCCTGATGCAGTGGTGGAAGAAGTACTTAACCCATGTTGGACTGAAAGCCTTCTAAATCCTGACCTAAGTTTTCTGAAAAACTTCAAATATTTATATAGCAGCATGCATTTGTTTTGTAATCTTTCAATACTGTACATACTGTACAGTACCCCAAGAGGGGTTCCTGTCCAGAAGGGTTAGAACACCAAAAGGGGCCCGCCCAGAATGAGTTAAACAAGGTTTACTTCAATAAAATACCACGTGGAAATTCTCTATTACAAGTAAAAGTTACCCTTTAAAGTAAACCCATTAAGACCTGAGGCCGATTCTACAAAATAAGGCCTTTGTTCAAACATACTGTAGCAGGTGTGCAAGCTCGCAGCGCTGCACGAAGTGACGCGCTGTGAGCTTGCACACCGTTTAATGGGTTCAAATGTTACTTGAGTAAAAGTACAAAAGTAAGTACCAAAAGTAAAAGTGATCTGTAAGCAGAATGCCCATTTCAGAATCATATATTATATTATGTTATTGTCCTAATTATTATTGATCATAAACCACTTAATTCAGCTATGGTGGATCTACACGATCACTGCATCGCTCACACACTAATTCACCTCATCATGTTTGATAATTTGATTGATAATGAATAATCTAAATCGGCAAAGAAACTGAAGAAGTAGTTTAGTACAAGTAGAAAGCATAAAAAAATCTAAATATACAAATAAAGTACAAGAAAATATACCAAAATACAATTCTTGAGTATAGCCTTAATGGACTATGTTTCTGTTTCTCTGGCCTCTAGTTTGAGGTCGGTACGCTGTTTATTGGCAGCGCAATTGATGAGTTTGACACACAGCAGCAGAAAATGTTTGACCACCCACCACAAGAACACTGGCTTTTATCGCATTTAATTCTGCACACTAGGTTCGTGCACGCTATCCAGTGCATCCACGCAGTTCACCAAATCAAACGGAGAGGTTGGACATGATATCTGTTTGCTTGTTAGACATGGCTGCCATTAATCAACAGTGTACACTGTCACACCAACGCCAGGAGCAAGACACGCTCTGTGACAGTTTAGAGTATTTTGACAATACTGAAGAATCTCAACACTAGGGGTATTGTAATGTGGTTATTGATAATATCACCAACAAATAAAATGTTAGGGAGGGACTAGTGAAGAAATCCAGTATAACTAAAAGACAAGTCATTTTATGTTTGGCTCGGGTGTTACACTCGATCAACGGGCGTTGTGAGCTATTTTTAGCATACAACCAAGTGTAAAATCTGCCATTACAACCACATTGAGTCCTGCCAAGTTCCAATACATACAAAATAAAATCTTATGATACACAGATGTTACTAATGATACTAATCATTGTGATTGTGTGTGTGTGTGTGTGTGTGTGTGTGTGTGTGTGTGTGTGTGTGTGTGTGTGTGTGTGTGTGTGTGTGTCCTGCATGAGTGTGTGTCCCGTAGCTAATACGTTTACGCCCTCCCCTGTCACACACAGCACGTCTCAGAGAACAACCGGGGGAGTGCGTCTCTAAAGCCTGCACATCATTTATTTGTGCGTGCAGCGACAAGCTCAAACGCCCCTGAACACCGACAGGGCCTTTCTTTGACACCCTCCTTGTATCCCTCTCTCTATGGCCAGGCCTGAGGTGGCCCTCTGCCTGACGCCGCGGCCCCTAAGGCAGCCTGCTCATTCTCACCCACGCCGTTGTTTTGGCAGAGCCTCGCAGCGAGGCTGAGAAGCTACGGCTTGTTTCTTTTGTTCCCGGGTTACTGCAGGGGTCACGCTCGCTCTCTCTCTCTCTCTCTACTTTTTTGCACGGCTCTCGCTGTCTGGCACGTGGCCAAGTGGTAGGATGGAATTGGGATGGTGGGGGGGGGGGGTCAGGTAGTGGTGGAAAGTAAGTACATTTACTCAAGTTCATGCATAAGTACAATTCTGAGGTACATTTACGTTACTTATTTACACACACCAAAGCCCTTGTAGTGATGACGGTCAACAGGGGAGAAAAGTGGATAGGAATCTTGAAGGGACAAGAAAGTGGCCACACGCTCTGATGATAGCCAAAGTGACAATACTGTATTTAGGACGCAGCGACGGCGTACAGGAAACCAATGTTTCGGTCATTAAGCCTTCTTCAGGGAAGTGCACACATTTTGCTGCTGGGCACCCCTGGAACCCCCTCAAGGAGAGAGAGAGAGAGAGAGAGAGAGAGAGAGAGAGACAGAGAGAGACAGAGACAGAGAGAGAGAGAGAGAGAGAGAGAGAGAGAGACGAGAACCCAGAGGATATTCATGTTCCAATCACAAGGCAGACAGACATGGTGTGGGTGCAACTCAGGTCAATACTGCTGGAATGTGTGACGGAACCTTGTAAGGCTGAAAGCTAGCATCTCTGCCATTAAAGGTAGTGTAAGTTAAATATTTTAGTAGTGTAAGTAAAAACTATTTTGTTTCTTTGTTGTTGATATTGTTGACACTGGGTGTGTTCAAAAGTTACAGCTCTATATATATATTCTGATAGTAATAGTTTGTTTAAAGAATAGCGGTCTCCACGGCTCTCCTGCTGAAGACGATGCATTTTCCAGTGGGTTGCAAATAAAAATGGCATTTAATCAGGAGAGAGTACCCATTTATAAGCTTCAATCCAGTGTGCAATTCTTTGTGCCATCACTTCCAACTTAAATTCACTTGTTTAGCCTGTAGCCTGCATGAGTACTCTCGTGATTGGATCAAATTGGCATCCTAACCTGAAAATACATCTTCTGTTTATTAAAGAGCTGGAGAAACAGGGAGACCCCTGATACTGAGCAAACACATTTGCATTGATTACTGTCAGAATATAGAGCTATATAGAACACTTATTTTAAGACACACTATCACTCTGAGAATGCAAAAAAGAAGAGGTAACCATTGGTCGTAGTTACAAATGGGGAAATTTTCTAAATCCAAAAACCTACTCTTTTAGGGAAAGTAATTTATTTCCTGAAACAATAACTGTGACCTGGCCACCAGGTCACGATCCATTTAGCCAGAGAGCTATACAGCGGACAGGCCTTTACTGGCATGAAACGGGCCTGATATATATAATAACCACATGATATTCTGCTGATGGTATTATGCTTTCTGTGGCCATGATGCACAGCATAACAGATCACGCAGTTGAATCCACGAGGCCTTTTCATTACAGTGTTATGTCCATGATATTATACCCCCGAACTTCTGACACACTATCCATGTTATTTAGAATAACATGGATAGTGTGTCAGAAGTGGGGGATTAAGAAAAAATATTATAGTACAATAACTGCCATTATTCTCGGCTCTGCTGACTTCACATGAGGTGCGTCATTCTGTACGTGTGCGTGTGTGTGCGTGCGTGTGTGTGTGCGCGTGTGTGTTGGACAAGCTGAGGCGAGCCCGCGCTGACAGCCAGCCAGCCATGCTGGCATTTAGTACAATCAGACAGGATGAGTTATGGCAGCCCAAAAGGCCCTCCGAGTGAATAGGTCCTCCCGGTTGCAACGCAGTGAAACAAGGTCCTGACAGGCTGACTGCCCGCCTACTGCACTCTACTGCCGTGGTTCTCAACCTGTGGGCCGGGGACTATACTCTCCCTCTGCCAACCTGGGGAGAGCCCCAAACTGAGCTCATGCTTCCTTCAAGCTTCAATGCATGAGGAGTGAGAAAGCCGCTTCTTATCACGTGGCAGTGACAGGGCGGTAGGACGTAGCGTGTGGAAGGAACACGTTATTCCAACCAGTAACTTTCCCCTCCATCAGGCACCCCGGCTGGCCAGGGGTTGGCAGTATAGAGACCAGGATTACTGCATGTTTTTTGTGAGGGTACCTACCTAATACACGGGGGAGAACATGCAAACTCCATAATATTCTGTCTCCATATTCTAACTTTTTGTGTTGTTTCTTGAATTATTGCCCAACGTGATCACATCGTCACACACAATCATCAAAAGTAGCAGATTCACAAGCTCGAAACGTGGCGCATTTCGAGTTTGTAGATCTGCTACTTTTGCCGTTTTTTAAATTTGAATCCTGAACCGTTTTGGACATGTGAGGTTTCCACCCAACAGAGACGATAATATTGACCCTTAGGATTTTACAGTGTATAGATTGAAATAAAACAGCATCAAAAGGGGGTCCGTGGCTGAAAGCATATCGAACTGGGGGCCTTGGAATTAATTAAGGTTGACAATCACTATACTGAGTGAGTGAAATGCGTGTTCGTGTTTCTCCACAATGCGTTTATTGATCAGCAAGTGCAGGTATGTCTTTCTTTCTGTGTCCCCCGTCTCAGATTCCTCTCTCTCTCTCTTTCTCCCCCCCACAATTTGTTTTGCTCATACAGTCATTCAGGATTACCATTGTTGGAATAGAAAGCAGACATAATTGAATCCATAGGAACACTATTGATCCAATCCATGCACAGAGCTGCACAGCCTGGCTTCAGTAAACATTCATCACTATAATGCTTTGTGTTTTCACAGTATATAGAGTTTCAGTTTAATGTAGGGGTTCAACAGTTACTATTATTAATCTATTTAATCTATTGTTCAAAAAAATTAAATTGAAAATGATATTTTCTTTTTATGTTCCTTTTAAATTACAATAGTAAGAAAAGCACATCTACAAACTTCACAACTTAAGAGTTTGTAGATTTCCCCATTTTGTTGCCGAAAAATCACAAAAGTTCACATTGATTTGTTTAATGTATAAAAACAAATTTTGGAAAAATAAAAGACACATAAACGACTAATCAATTATTTAAAACGTAATCGATATCGCTATGAAAATAATGGATAGTTACAGCTCTGTCTAATTTAGACAGAACATTTTGTCAACAGATGACGGTTGCGTAAGAGTGAAAAGAGTGTGGCGATTGCGTTCTGGGACCAAAAAAAAAAACTAAAAACTAAATCAGCACATCAAATAGATTTATTGCTGAATAAAAAATATTAATAATCTGCTGCGTTTTACTAAACTCCAACTCGCAAGGCCATTGTCCACACACAAAGAATGTGTCTCATGAAGTCAACAACATTCTCACCGATTGGTTCACAGTTGGGGACAATCACACAGCTTTTATAGTGCACTACTAGCTGATGAAGAGAGAGAGAGAGAGAGAGAGAGAGAGAGAGAGAGAGAGAGAGAGAGAGAGAGAGAGAGAGAGAGAGAGAGAGAGAGAGAGAGAGAGAGAGAGAGAGAGAGAGAGAAAGAGAGATAGAGAGAGAGAGAGAGAGAGAGAGACATCCAGGAACACTGGCACTGGCATTTCCTGCCTGTATGGCGTATACATGCAGCGATCCCCCTTCCCCATCAATCAGGCATAAAACGCAAACAACAACAACACGGCGGCTTTCTGGCAAACGCCTGGAAACAGGTCTGCTTTCCATAAACATTCCTGAGAGAGACGTGAGGGCCTGATAAAGAAGAAAAGAAGAAAAAGAGAGAGAACGAGAGAAAAAACCTTCCCTAAACTCCAAGCCTTGGCGTGCACACGTGTGGAGACATACTTCACATAGTGTTCACATGGTGTGATGATGGCTTGTTACATACTGCCCCCCCCCCTACCCCCATGCAGTACACCAGATCCGTGTCCTCTACAGTATATATATATATATATTTTTTTTTTATGTGACCAGATTTGACTGAGAGCCTGCCAAATTCCAGCTATTCACCAGAGGAGACAGGCAGACTCTTCACATACTACAGCATGTCTGAAATAAGTGTCAGAGCTGAAATCGATGTAAATATGAAATAAATGCTTAAACATGTAGCTAGGTGTGATGTTAGAGTCCACAGAAGTGAACCTTTCAAGCCTGCATTTCTCAACTCGCTGTTTTCTGCAAGATATTACTCTATAAGCCATATCTCCAAAACTGGTGGGTCAAACTGAACAACCAATATGTCAAGTTGAAGCTACTTTCATGGCGAAAAAAATTATAATCCCTCCGTCAAATTTTGTCACACACACACACACACACACACACACACACACACACACACACACACACACACACACACACACACACACACACACAACTGACTTCCTGTGCAGAAACTTCAAAATAAGAGCCACTTGTATTGATTAGTCAACACTAGTTTTATTTCTAAGTCTACTTACAGGACGTTATCATCTCATTTGAGTGCCTGTCAGCATTCTCTAAATCCATGTCTCTCAGCTGGTGCGCAAATGCGCCTCCATGCCTTTGATTTACCGCGCACCAAACGTTTTGACGACGCATGCGCACCGCTTGTGTGCATCCGTGCCGATGCACACAAGCGGTGCGCCAGTGCTCATGCTTTGGGGTATATTATACCCCGAAGAAGGCAGTATACCGTCCTAAACCTTTAACGTTGGTTTCTCCTCTGTGTCCGCAATAAACGTGTGGCATTGGCAGCTACGAGTGTGCGGCTATACTGCACATTCTTTTCATTCAGGTTTTTATAATACCATGTATTAAGTCTACACACTAACTGATGGTGAGTTTCTATCGCGCTGATGTGGAGCCCCAGGAACGCACCATATGTCATGCATTAATGATATTCTGATGAAAGCACTATGCCCAAACACATTAGCACCCTAGCACTTACTGTAAATTAATTACATTCACTATACGAACCTGAAGTCGTGCATCATCTGGTGATTTTTTCTTTCTCTCAATATCATGCATTAATTTGTACATGAATTCATGCCATATGAAGTTATTTATGGTTATTATTATAAAGTGATTTCTAAGTGAACCAAAGCTAATGTTACTGGCCATTTGTAGATGCAGGTGACATGATTGGGTATAGTTATACGCTAGAGATACTGTAAAAACTCGGTAGTATGAATCTAATGTTCAACTTCTATGAAACAAGATCCGTCTTTTCAGACTGCGTAACAAAAAAATAGGCTGCATGTTCCGTCATTTCCCAGCGAGACTCTCCACAAAAGCATTGAGAAAATTAAGTTCTCGCAGCGCCTGAAAGCTGTCATTTGTAATCCTGGGGCATTTCATTTTTTCCAACAACGTCTTAACACGAGCATGAGTTCCCTGGAACACGACCAGGAGTATAGTCGGCCCCCGGAGATCAGCCCGCAACATCTGAGAGAGAGAAAGCAAGAGAGAGAGAGAGAGAAAGAGAGAGAGAAGCCGTGCTGCAGTGACGCATCGTGTGACCGCAGAGAAAAAAAGTTCAAAAGACCCGCCATCTTGTCAGAGACCATTAGGTTCTCGCCACGGAATTAGTAGGCCGAGAACTCAAACCAGAGCCACGGGGCGAAGAGGAAGGCGTCTGTGTGGTCTATGTTCTGTTCTTGAAACCTGGTGGCGGTGGCGGAGAGACGAGGGGCTCCGTGTCCGTGATGGATGTCAGAGACACGGCGTTGATTATTATCTGGGCGAGCGATCCGAGAGGCCGAGTAATGGATCCGTCATCGTGGAACCTCGACTTATATTAACTAACCACTTAAAGCCCCCGTTGTAATACTTCGTTGTGCGGCAGTGTCACCCAGAGAAATAACTGATCTACAAGCACAGTCCCCTGGATGTACAGTATGAGTCATCATGCATGTCTCTTATTTTAAAACTCGTACGGTGTCGTACGGTGTCGCCGGAAAATAGGCAACCTGCAAGCTCACAACGCGTCACATGTAGGTCAGCGATTTTCCGAGATCCACAACTCCAATATTCAACTCCATTGTGTTTCTGAGCCTATCTTGTACAATGAGAGGTTGTGTCAATGTGGAATTTAACAATAGTAATGAATTACCAGGTCAAATCCATGGCCATTACCAGACTCCCTACACATGAACGAGCACAATCCAGTTAACCGGCGTATATAGAAAACGCCGGGGGAATGGAGCCTGGGTCTCCAGTGTGGAAAGCCAACATCATAAGCACCAAAGGGGGAACCAGGGGTAGATATTATGAAGCTTTGGGGTCATCATGGTCTGAGCCTCAATACCCCCCGCGCACACTTTGAAATGACTCAGACCTGACCTGCACTGGCCCGAGGGCTGGTAGTATCCAGTGTCCTCCGATATTGTATTCATATAAATGTGTTATGAATAGTTATTGCCGTAGTACAAATAGTGTGGTTTGGATATGGATGCTGTAAATACCTAGTTTGATATGAGGTTGAGGTTTGAGTGAGAGCAACAATAAATAAATTGAGTCAAATCAATCTGAAGGCCTGCCTGTTCAGTACTGTAAAACCCCCTGCCGTGCACGCACACACACGCACACGCACACACACACACACACACACACACACACACACACACACACACACACACACGCACGCACGCACGCACGCACGCACGCACGCACGCACGCACGCACGCGCGCGCGCGCGCGCGGCCCAAACACAATAAAGCATCAGATGAGATCCACTGGCGAAGCCACATTCAATAAGCTTCACATTGCTTTGATGTAGGTCCGCGTCTGATGGATGGTGGCCCGCGGGGGTCAAGCAAGTTCTTGGCTCCTACCTCCACTCCACAGATGAAGGAGGAACAAATGCACAGTTCTGACTGGCTGCTGTGACACCTCTGCTGCTGGAAAGTACATTTACTCTGTCTAATACTGTGCGTAGGGGTATATATATAGGCCAATGCCATTGAGATACTCTTAAGTGACTTCAGAATTCATCTTTGGATACTTAAAGCCTACGTCTACTCCACTACATCTCAAAAGCAAAATATTGTACATTATACTGCACTATTATGTATTATTCACATCTTTGGTTAGCAGTGTATAGTGGTTAGAGCATATGCCTTTCATACAGAAGGTTGTGGGTTTGAACCCTGCCTGGGGTCGACGTCAGCAAGGGCATGCAGTCTGCATAATGAGAACTTTAAGTACATTTTGCTGCCAATACTGTACTTTTACTCAAGTACATTTCAGTATTGATACTTTTACCTAAAGGTATATTCAGTGATTTCACTTAATTCGAATATATATATATTTTTTTGTGATAATCCTCCCTATGTGTGTGTGCTGACCACATAAGGAGTTCCTTAGGTTTAGTTTTTGTCTACAGTAGGTGGCCCAGCCGTCATCCAATCAGGATAGAGCGGGGCCTTCCGCCAATCATGATCGTGCATGGTGTGCGTGCTGTTGGCCTGTTGCGTGTCCCCCCACTGTAGTGCGTGCATGTGCACAACGTGTTACCGGGGCGGACAGTTTTTTTTCTTTCAAATCACCCAAAATACTGAATGCTCCTTTAAGTAAAACGTTTGAGTACTTTTTCCACCACTGATTTGTAACAGTAGTACAATTAGAAACGTGCACCCTATGGCCAGAAAAATAATGAAGCCTGTGTGTTTGACTATGGGGTTTGACTGAATTGCTGAATTCAACAGACTGACCTCATGCTTCCTTCAATACATGAGGAGTCCAAGCCGCTTCTTTTCACCCGATAGGGGTGAGTTTCCCCGGTTGGATGTAGTGCGTGGAAGGAACACGTTATTCCAACCAGTTCCTTTCCCCTCCATCAGGCGCCCCGCAGCTGGCCAGGGTTGAGGCAGTTTAGAGATCAGGATTACTACATGTTTTTTTTGTGAGGGTACCTACCCTAGGAGACACGGGGAGAACATGCAAACTCCACACAGAAAGGCCCTATGGCCAACCCCGCCTCGGGTATGGGCATGTGATGACGCGGAGGATAGAACAGCGCCCACAGCGCCCACAGTGAACACAGGAACTCCCAGATGTGAGACGTCAGCACTATACCGACTGTGCCACTGTGCCTTCCTACAATGACCATAATGCTTTGGTGCACTACCCCTCCTTGTGGAGAGGGGGGAGAGGGCTGCATGGATTGGTTATAGTATGGTTATACTAGTTTTCTTTTCTATTTTATTCTACTTTTAATTTATTTTTAAGTGTACAAAAAGTGATGAAATGATGGCCACACCCACCAGTTCATTAAGTGGTCTGGTTTGCACCTTAGCACCACATACCTGCACTTAAGCCTTGCCCACAGCTGTTGTTGTACAGTATGATAATGGGGGAAAGGTTAGGGTTATGATGACACTGAAGTGGTGTATTTCGATTGGGCCTTTTGACTCAAAGGCTTTCAGCTTTCAGGAAGAAACCAAAAAAATACAC
>NC_137877.1:15251990-15481990 GCF_963924005.1 Protomyctophum bolini | reverse complement strand
GCAGGGCTCCTTGAAGTCAGACATTTGGCGAAACGTTGCTCTAAGGCGCTTGAAAATGCACACATTCCTAAATTGCCATTCAGTGCAGACAGAAACGGAGTTCAGAAACATTCCTGTCCGCCACAAATACTACTACGCGAACGCAGACACACGCCCACACAGTGCTGACAGTAATACAAAAAATAAAACTTAAACAAGTCACTGTTGTCAGCATTGCTGCGGGGATGTACAATAACACAAACCAGAGGTTCCAAAGTGCGGTCCAGGGACCGACAGGGGTCCTTGAGGGAGTTCCAGGGGGTCCCCAGCTAAATGATAGTTTGGAACCAAATGGAACCTTATGGGTCTGTAACTCTGAGAGTGTACAAATGGAACCAAATCCCGTTAGGGTAGTTCATTTTACAATATAATTCCGGGGTCCCAGAGATAGAAATGCCATTAAATGGGAAGGGGGGGGGGGTCGTAGACTAATGCATGTCAAACTGTGGGTCCTTGAAATTAAACGGGTTGAGAATCACTTCTAGAGCCGTAAACAGATTCTCTTTATGGGGGTCCTTGGCATATATTTTCTAATGGGGGTCCGTGGGCCAATTAGTGTGAATTGACATGAAAAAGTTTGGGAACCACTGACATAAACAGCCAAGCTGTTGATGAATGCGCTGTGTGTTTTCAACCCATGCCCCGACTCCTTTTCTCCCCCAATTTGAGGCAAATTGGATGCAATTTGCCTCGGTACTAAGTGCCAAAAAAATCCCACCCCCAAAAAAAACTGCTGTCAGCTTCTCACGCTTGAGGCTACGCTCGTCGACTGCAGGGTCCTCTTGTGAAATACGAGGGTCATGGTCACGGCTGTTGACACACAAGCGCTGCAATGTCACGAACGCGGAACATATCGATGCGGCCTCTTGTCTCCATATTTTAACTTTTTTCGCCCTACTTGATCATATACTACAGCGTCACACAAAAACATCTGAAGTAGCAGATCTACAAGCTCGAAACGTGCTGCGTCATGCTACATTTTGAGCTTAATGTAGACCTTCTAATAGTACTACTACTACTACTGAAAAGTAAAAGTTTTGGAGTTGATGAGGTTTTCCACCCGACAGATAAACACACGGAACCCCTTGCCGCACGTGTAGGGCTGTAGGCCGATAGATAAATAGATACCTTTAATGAGGCAGGTACTGAATACTCACAACAATTTGTAAACCGGGCCCCAAACCGGGCCCCAAACAATTTGTAAACAAAAGTACCTGAGAGTGTGCAGTATGCAGCTAACCATTTGATACCTACAGTATTTTGGCCAGGTATAAGCTAAATAATAATACAAAAACTTTTAAAATGCTAAATAATAATCGCACCCGTACAAACTGAGCGGTGGAACAATACTTGTATTCTTATAGTGACTGTGTGTTATAATACTGTGTTATAGTGTGTGTGTGTGTGTGTGTGTGTGTGTGTGTGTGTTGCCTTGGAGTCAAGCACAGTTGTTGACATAAGCAGCTGCATGCTCAATAGGTCCTACTCAGACAGGGGTCAAAGGTCCTGCTCAGGTGCACATACTTATACTTTAGAGTATAAATATAATATAGATGTCACCGAGAGGAAACCCTGAGGCGAAATGGACATAGTGGCAGAAAGTGGCATTGCACTATGCATTGCACACGTTCACGTTATTGGCCGATGACACGCGAACGCTATGTTTCATACGTGAACGCGTGCAATGATAGTCAACGGCCCAGCACGTTCACGATTCTGCCCAATCCATCCCAGAATGCACTCTGTTCCTACCCGGAAGGAGGAGTGAAATCGCCTCATGCACTTTTGAGCAACTTAATGCAAGTGGATGGGAGAAGAAATCCGGTGACGTCTCTATTAATATATACTCTAAGATACGGACAGACGGACGGAAAGACAGAGACATTGCTGTGCATAGGAGACGGTGTGCCACTGCAAAAAAAAAGGTCCTATAAGCTTTATCATACAATGAATAGCAAAAATAACAGATATACAAGCTCACACAGCGTTGCTTGTAGATCTGCTATTTTGTGCTATTCATTGAATGATATAGCTTAAAGGGCTTAGGCAGTTAACTGTCATCTCAAACACACTGTCCATGTGTTGTGCGCACAAGCATACTGACAAACTATAGGTGTTGAGGAATTATGGAAATTATATTTATATTGCAATATCATGTTATCAATAAAATCAGGACATGATGTTCTAACTAAGGCTTAGAAGAATCCAAGCTATAGCACAAGACAAAGAGGGATTTCATACCTGAAAACATACATAAACATGTAGTACAGTGATTGTGAATCCATTGTACTGCAGCAGGTCATTTTAATTCACAAAATGTGTCTAGCGCAATCCTAGTGTACAGATGATCTGCATGGTAATAGATGTACAAGGATGATGCGTCAAGCTTGACGGAAGGTGACACCGGATGCGTTCCTAACAGTGACAGCCACATGACAGATGACAGTTGAACCTTGACCTCCTCAAAGACACACTTTTACTTGTGCTGACTTGTGCTTAAGCTTAAGATCAGAAAGGTGAGGACCGGTTTGTATGTGGCCTTCAGGCATTATAAACACACACACACACACACACACACACACACGTCTACTGCAAGGCTATTGTCCGTCATGCAGTGTCTCACAAACGTACAGTGACACAGACACAAAGAAACCCCCCCTCACACAGACTAAGGCACACTCCTAGGGGACACACAGCCATTGTTGTGCATTTAGACGGCATTAGTCAGACGTGTGTCTTGTCAAAGTCATTAGCAACAGCAGGGGAGAGGAGAAGAGAAGAGAAGAGAAGAGAAGAGAAGAGAAGAGAAGAGAAGAGAAGAGAAGAGCACATGCCAACACCATCATTCTCTTAGCCACAATGCCTGGGGCCACAGACCACAAAACACGGACAGCGCAGTAGACCACACGGACAGACAGTACAGTAGATGAATACCCACACACACACACTAGCCACAATGGATATTCAGTATAGTATGGGCAATAAGCAATGTTCTTTCACCAACAACACGCAGCATATATGACACACTCACTCAAACATTCAGGCATACACTTAATACTCATACAGTGCATACACACGGAGAGTACAGTATGCACACACACACACACACACACACACACACACACACACACACACACACACACACACACACACACACACACACACACACACACACACACACACACACACACACACACACACACACACACACACACACACACACACACACACACACACACACACACACACACACACACACACACACACACACACACACACACACACACACACACACACAACAAGAAGTAGCAGCCAGCACTGCAAACTATAGACTACAAACACCCATAGAGACACACTAAAAGGCTAATATGTACCATATGGTGGCTGTAATCGCTCGCTCACATACTGTACGTGTGCAAAGCAGAGCGTATCAAAACATACTTGACACAACGGCAGTTCCCTTCAGTCCACGGTGCTGTATCTACTGTGTGGCTGATGTCATTCCAAAGACTGCTCGGAGGAAAACTATTCACTGCGTTTCGTTCAAACTCATACGCACGTCAAGAGCTCAAGCACACAGTACAGTACAGTACAGTACAGTACATACATGCTGGTCATGCTCAGCCTACATGCATAAATGCACAAGAACCTTACCTACCTAGTGCCTAGTACAGTACACTACACACAATCGCACGCAACCGGTCACCACAGCGAGTGGGTCTCTCTGTACAGTACAAGAAGGGGCAGCAGCAGTCAACGAGGACCTCACACTCCTCCTTACCTGGTACATTACAGTAGCCATCCTCTCTTTGGAAGTGTGTGTGCGTGTCTCTCTCTCTCTCTGACTGTCACTCTTTGGGACGCTGCTTGGTGCGTTTCAGAGCTGCATCGCCGCCTCGTACCCCCTTCTTCTCCATGCAGCAGAGAGAGAGGCAGTTTGGCTTCCCCTCAACCGCCCGCCTGCCCCCCTTGTCCACCTCGTCCAGAGGGCTGAAGCTATACACCAAAACCAAAGATCCACAGACTGTCGCCTTGCTGCAGCGCAGACTTTGGGCTAGAGCTGAAGTAGCATGCGTGTGTGCGTGCGTGCGTGTGAATGTGCGTGTGAATAAGAGAGCGAGAGAGTCTCTCTGTGTTGTGTGTGTTTCAGCTTCGCTGGTCTCTGGATATGCTCTCTCTCACCCTTACACACTCCCCTCCCTCCCTCTCTGTTTCTCTCTCTCTCTCTCTCTCTCTCTCCCTCTCTCTCTCTTTCCTTGTCTCTCTGAGTGTCGGACTCTCCTCCCAGTTGCTGCTGCAAAAAAAATAGAGCATAAAAATGTCTCCAGGATCTTTTTTATAGAAGTGGGAGAAGAAGAAGTAGAAGAAGTGCAGCCAAAGGCAAATCCTAACAGCCCACAACTGGAAACAGCGCAGTGCAGCACTCAGCACAGAATGAGCAGGGAAAGTCTGACTGCAGGCTATTGCTGTAGCTCTCTCTCTCTCTCTCTCTCTCTCTCTCTCTCTCCCACCCTCTCTCCCCCACTCTCTCTCTTCTCCCTATTTCTCTCTCATACTCCACCTCACTCTTTCTCCTCCCTCTTACTCAGCTGACTGCCGCCCCCTTATAAGCAATGAGAAACAAGAGGAAAGATATACGTGCGTGTGCGTGCGCACACACACACACACACACACACACACACCACACACACACACACACACACACACACACACACACACACACACACACACAGTGTGTATATATATATATATGAATTCCCCGAGTTCAAAGGGTGGACGGGACTCAGGGCTTGGGGAACAATAGCGGAGCTTTTTTTCTTTCTTTCGTTTTCTGCTCTCTCTTCTCTCTCTCTCTTTCATCACTCATTCTTCATTTTGTCCTTGTTATCAGGTTCTCTGGTTACAGGTTAAATATGAGGTAACTCTCTCTCCCACACATATACAGTACATCCAGCTGCAGAGAGAGAAAGTGACTATAGTGAATAATTCCATTCAGGTATAAAGTCAGGTGGGGTTCTGACGCTGTCAACATTAAAGCAGAGACATGGCTATCTGATCAGGCATTATACGCTCAAGAATGAAACTGACACTCATTCGCAGTGCAGTCTCCAAGTCATCTGTGTGCATGTGTACATCTATCCTCCACGCATCTCCAGAACTGCCGCACCAATCCATTTGAAACTCAGCGTGCGCCACCGCGTCCCCCGCCTGCAGTCAGTAGCGATGTCGCCTCACAGCTAGAAAGTCCTGGGTTCGATTCCGGCTGGGGACTCTATGGGCGCTGGGGCCGTGTACTCTCCTCCGCGTCAACTCGTCAACTCGTCAACTCAGTGCCCATACAGTATACCCTAGGTGGGGTTGGAGAAAGGGCCGTTCTGTGTGGAGTTTGCATGTTCTCCCCGCCCGTGTCCCCAGGGTGGGTATCCTCACAAAAAGTAGGCTAATCCTGGTCTCTACCTACCCCTGGCCAGCCGGAGCACCTGATGGAGGGGAAAGGAACTGGTTGGAATAACGTGTTCCTTCCACGGCTACGTCCAACCAACCCCCTGTCAGGTGAAAAGATGCGGCTTGGACTCCTGAATGCATTGAAGGAAGCATGAGGTCAGTCCATTGCTTTCCCCAGGTTGGAAGAGCGAGTGCAACGCCTAGGATTACATTCGATAATTGACAATGGCTGAAAAAATGGGGTTACAAAATCGTGGCTATAGCACTTCCTCAAAAATGTGAGTACTATTTCCAGCACTGCCATTGGACCAGATTATACGGTAGGCATGATGGGGTGGACATCCAGTTGGACCAGAACCACAGGTTGGAATCTGAAATATCGGACAGATCCGTCTTGAACACATGACTATAGAGATAGTGTGTAACGATTTGCGGGATTTTAGGACAGAATCTGGAGGAGTAATATCAATAAATGTGTTTTTCAAAAGTCGGCCTCCTGGTGGCGGCCAACAGGCCATTTTGGAAAATGTGGCAGAGGTTCATCGTTGGCATCCAGGGAGTGTGTGTGCAAAATCTGGCATCGACCAGGTTAACGGTGCCGGAGATTCGCTGGTAACAGACAGACGGACGGACGGACGGACAGGCGGACACAAACACACGGACAGTGTGCAAAATATATTCTCTCCCCATGCCTTCGGCCTGGTGGAGACAATAACAGACAATAACAGACAATTCCCAGAGATTCATCTCCATAGGGCCATAGCCTAACCATGCATATCAATTTGGGGTCCGTGAAACGGTAACGGTTGAGAATCACTGCAATAAATTATGTATAATCCCAGGAATTAGCCATTGTTCTCAAATGCCAATATGATGCATGCGTAGACAAGAACTTTGGAATGTGAAAAGTGCACGAAACGGAACTGTCCGTGACGTGTTAGGCTGCTTTTGATTATTAATACCTCACCAACACACAGACTCAAATCTAATCACTGGGAATGTATTTTTTTTAGAGTGAAATGATCGCTATTCGGGTGGAGTTGGCAGGAGAGATAATGTGTGGAGAAGGTAAACAGAATAGAGTGGAGTGGAGCAGGGGTTCCCAGACTTGGTCAGCCCGAGATCCAAGGATGACACTTGATGCCTCCCTCCCTGGGACCCAAACTTACAAAAATACATGAATGAATTATTATTAAGTCCTGTTTAAAACAAATCACACCTGTGTGAAATGAGGGGCGCTCTTGTTATCGTACATCAATTTATGTTATTATCATTAAACCACGATACAATGTTTAAAAAAAAACATTCAATATATTTATATTATATAAATTATATTTAATGTTTCCCTTCAATGTCAATGGCATTTCATTTTTGTATGTCTAATTTACGTCATATTTAGCGGAACTATCAGCTCTTATCATCATACATCATGCATCATCTCATACTGGCCATTGGCCAATCAGAATGCCTGTGATTGGTTAGCTGATTTGCTCGTTTACATATGACGTAAATTGTCCCTTCATGTCAATGGCGTTTAATGTTTTAATGTTTAATTTACGTCATATTTAGCGGTGGGGGGACAAAAGCTGTTTATAAGGGGCTATCGCTGCGTAAAAATAGTTGAACATAGCTCATCTAAAAGCTCACAACTATATCACAAGTTTTGTTTTTGTCTGAAAATAATGTAAAACAAATTAGAAAATGTGCGAATTGTTCTGGTTAAAGTTAACTCATCCGACACCAGGGGGCAGTAGCGATAGTTAGTTAGTTAGGCGACTGCCACCGTTCAGTCCCATTCTATTTTGGATTGTAGAAGAAGAGCACCCCCCCCACCCCCCCAAACAAAGGACTGTTATTGAGGCTTGTGATGAACAAATTGAGGGTACAGCGTCTTCTGATCCCCCTGCGTGGAAATAATGGCCACGCCGTTTGATGTTGCTCCGCAGCAATTACACGGGATGTGTTTTTCTCTTCCCTTTTGGAGCAACACCTTGTCTGCAAAGCGCCATTCGCCAGATGGCGTCTAAAGCGATATTTAATTCTCTATTAATGACAGGGGCCAGGAAGGAAGGGAGGGGATGCTAGAAAGGCAACATGTAACAAAACAAACTGCCGCAGTTGTTTACATCAGAGAAGGTCTACCTTTAATGTTGCGACTGGGCTGAGGCATGGGAACTTCCCCTTGGTCCTGGTGCATAATAGTGTGTGTGTGTGTGTGTGTGTGTGTGTGTGTGTGTGTGTGTGTGTGTGTGTGTGTGTGTGTGTGTGTACACAGTATGTATAGTTGTACTGTACATGTACGTATGTATGTATGTATTGTACGTATACAACTGTATGTATTTGGTTAAAATGGGTGGGGTTTAAAAAAAGGCAAAAGCTTGCTCTGGTGCACTGGCCTAAAAGTGGGTCCTTAAAAACTGCTAAAACGTCTGAAATGTATGTATGTAGGTGGGTATGTATGTATGTGTGTAGTATTTTAAAAGGGGGGGCTTTTTAGTAAAAAGCCCAGCCCATAAAACCTTCCTATATTTAAAACAAATCCAAAATAAGGTTACCAGTGAAGGGCAAAATGCCTATTCACTGGGGACTATGCAAGGCAGAGGCGTCCACCCCCCTGAGTCCAAGTTAAGCTAGACCGCATACCTAATAGGACCTAATATGTATTGTACGTATACAGTACGTATACAACTACGTATACAACTGTATGTATGTAAGTATGTATGTATGCATGCATGCACGTACGTACGTACTCCCTCTCCTCCCCCCTCCCCCCCTCCCCCCTCCCCCACACCGCCCACCACCATTCTTCCCCCCTCTTCCTCTCAACGTCCAACAGCCATTCAGTCCCTCCGACCAGCACCTGACCCCCACTCCAATGTGTTGAACCTGTCCAGGTCCGTCCGTCTCACGGCCGCAGAGGCCCAGTTGCTGGAGAGGGGTCTCGCCTACATTCCTCGACCCACAGGGACGGATTGGGAGGCACTTCGAAGGGACACACATAGATACCATAGGAGACTTAAATTAATAGACTACTTCCAAAACACACAGACAGACGGACCTACACCCTTTGTCCTGCCCTCCACCTGGGAGCCTAAACTCTCCCAGGTGGACGGCAGGATACGAGACCTCATACAGCTAGATAACCATACACTTAATCAGTACCACCCATCACCAGACAGACCGGACAACCTGACCACAGACGAACGGAACAGCATCACAACACTGCGGAACAACACACAAATAGTTATTAAACCAGCTGATAAAGGTTCAAAAATAGTAATTTTAGATAATTTCCAATACACATATGAAGCCAACAGACAACTATCCAACACTAGATATTACACTCACATAGCAGCCAGCATACAACCACAGACTCAGATCAAACTCAGACAAATCATTACAACACTTTATCACCAAAACTACATCACCTCCAAACAACGCGACTTCCTCTATGGACCCGATAACCCCAGACCTAGGATTTTCTATCTACTACCCAAGATCCACAAGGATCCTCAGACTTGGACTATTCCCTTCGAGGTGCCTCCCGGCAGACCCATAGTATCAGACTGCAGCAGTGAGTCCTACCACATAGCACAATATATAGACCACTTCCTCAACCCCCTCTCCACCATACACGCCAGTTATTTAAGAGACACATATGATTTCCTGGAAAAAATCAAGCCCATAGCTGTGCCACCACACACATACATTTTCACCATAGACATTGACAGCCTTTACACTAACATACATACAGCCACTGGTTTACAGGCAGTTAGAAACCTCTTCCAGACACACCCGGACAACACTAGACCAGACAATGCCATTTTACAACTATTAGAACTTAGTCTCAATTGCAATGATTTCACATTTAATAACAAACACTATTTACAGATAGAGGGCACAGCTATGGGCAAGAAATTTGCACCCGCTTATGCCAACATTTACATGAGTGAGTGGGAGAGAGAGGCCTTGGCAAAGTGTCCACTACAACCCACCATGTATTTCAGATTCTTAGATGACATCATAGGGCTCTGGCCACACACCTTACAACAGTTTGATAACTTTTTACAGATTTTGAACACACACCATGCTTCCATAACCATCAAACACATAATTCATCCAACAGAGATTAACTTCCTGGACACCACCGTATTTTTTCATACAATAGACCAGACACATAAACGACTACTGACAAAAATATATTTTAAGGACACAGACACACACGCACTACTCCACAAACACAGTTACCACCCAAAGCACACTTTTGCAGGCATCATCAAATCACAAATCATTCGGTTTTTCAGGATTTCATCCAATAGGGAACACTTCAATCAGGCCACACACACACTCTTTACAGTCCTCCGAAGGAGAGGTTATAGTAAAAGACTTTTACGTACCATCAGGAACAATGCCCTGGCCTCTCTCTCCCCCACCCAGTCACTCTCCACCAACACTCTGCCTCCTACCCCTAACCCTCTCATCCCCAATTCTAACCCTAACCTCAATCCCAGCTTTCTTCCCCAGCCACCTCAGAGCATGCACCCGGATCGGAGGCCCCTCTCTAGCGCAGGGACAGGGACGGACCTGGACGGGGCCCGCACATTACCCTCTCCTCTATGTCTTCCCTCCTCCAACTCTTCTTCTCTCACCATCCAGGCCATCGGCTCCTCTACAATTAAAACATTACTCCCATTCATAACCACATTTTCACATACACTCCAACCACTTCACCACAAATTTAAACAAAATTTCACCACTACACAACAATCCTACCCCCCATTACAAGCACATCAAGTCATTTCAGCACTTAGAAGGAACAAGAACCTGGGAGACCTCCTTGTGCATTCCAAATTTTCCACTTTACCTCCCAAGCCCCCACAGCCACATACACTCCATTTCAAACCCCGCAAATTCATCAACAACCCCCATAGTCACACTTCCTCCCCATTACGGACCCTCTGTCTCTGACCACACCCAACATAGTCTACATCATCACCTGCACACAATGTCATAAACACTACATAGGAGAAACCGGACACACACTAGAAACACGACTCAAACAACACTTATATCACATCAAACGAGCAGACATAAACACAACCCTATACACACACTTTCAATCCCATTCTATCGCTAACCTCATCATTTCAGGTCTGGAATGTGGAGTCCGATGGACCAGTGGACAGCGGAAACTCATGGAGCACAGATGGATTAAAAAATTACTAACTGTAACACCCACTGGTCTTAATGAAAGAAGTTGATTTTTATCTCTTTCTGTTCTTTTATCTGTCCCATCAATAAATGGTTTCCAGGCCTTGCTGTGAACTTTTACTCCTTTATGGTTTTAGGTGGTTTTATTACTGTCTATTTTTATATCCATTTTACCCTTGGGTTTTAGAAGACATTTCGGACATTGGTTTAGGTATGCGGTCTAGCTTAACTTGGACTCAGGGGGGTGGACGCCTCTGCCTTGCATAGTCCCCAGTGAATAGGCATTTTGCCCTTCACTGGTAACCTTATTTTGGATTTGTTTTAAATTTAGGAAGGTTTTATGGGCTGGGCTTTTTACTAAAAAGCCCCCCCTTTTAAAATACTACACACATACATACATACCCACCTACATACATACATTTCAGACGTTTTAGCAGTTTTTAAGGACCCACTTTTAGGCCAGTGCACCAGAGCAAGCTTTTGCCTTTTTTTAAACCCCACCCATTTTAACCAAGTACATACATACATACACTTATGTATGCATGCAATGTATGTATGCAATCTATGCATGTATTATGTGGATGGGTAGGTGCATGTGTACTGTAGGTAGAGAGGTTAGTAGAGACAGTAGATTCACTGGTAGGTGCAGTAGTTATGTACAGTATGTACAGTAGCAGATCAGTGGGTAGGTAGGTATAAGGCAAGTGGTAAAATATCTACGCATGTTCTCGGCTAATATGTTCAAAGTCTGGCCTGTTTCCTGCGTCCTGGCTTTTATTACCTTCACGATTCCTGTGGCTGCTGCCTGTAATCATCACTGACAGTGCCAGTGTGTGTGTTTGGGGGGGGGGGGGGGGGGGTGTAGTGGATGGTGAGGGTTGAGGGGTGGGTGATGTGTGTGTGTGTGTGTGTGTGTGTGTGTGCGTGAGGGGGGTCGTTCATAAGTAATGTTACAGTAGCTCAGTTTGCTAACATGCATACCATGTAGTACTCACCGGGAGTACTACACCGGTGTTGGAAGGGGTTTGAGGGCCGGTGTTGGAAGGGGTTTGAGGGGGGTTATGGAATTTTGGCTCTGGGGACTGATTCCACTCCCCACCTCACATTATCACTTCCAGTACGGCTTGAAAACATGCAGTATTTATAGTCCATAATTATATGATGCTATATGGAGTCATGTACAGTACAGTGATTGTTTCATAATATTTGTTTGTTCTCGGCTGAAATGTAAGAACCATAAGCCACTTGAAGTTGCTTGCTGCCCACCTTCCTAACTCTACTGACTAATCACTGTCGAAGCAGAAAGATATATTTGAAAAAGTTGTTGCTACTTGTCGCAAATGTTTTTATACTAAGTGAGAGAGAGAGAGAGAGAGAGAGAGAGAGAGAGAGAGAGAGAGAGAGAGAGAAGACAGACATGGTTGTTTGGGTGAGGTCCTGTCTCATGAGTCTGACTCAGGCTTTCCCAACACGCAGTAGAATGGAGCATAGGACCAGCCGTTATTCCCCTGTGCCCGGTGAAATGTCACTGACGCCCATGAGGAGCTCCTCATGCCAGGGAATCTGTGCCGGAATTCAACATTTACTTGAGTAAAAACTGTTTTGGCATCAAAATGTACTCAAAGTACCAAAGTATTCACTATGCAGAATGTCCCATTTCAACTTCATGTACAGCATAAACAAGGGGCTGAAGTGGTTACTGTATGACATGTTTTGTAATAATAATAATCAAAATCGACAAAGTAACTAGGGATTAAAGTTTTCAAATAATTGTAAGTGGAGTAAAAGTACAATATTTGTATTCGAGATGCAGTGGAGTACAAGTACAAGTACTGAAATTAGGATAGGAAACACTCCAGGAAAGGGAGGGGGGGGGGGGGGGGGGTTGAGGCAAGGATGAATAACACAAACAAAGCACCATCTGGTAGAGTTACACAAGTATTAAGACTGCAGTCACACTGGACAGCCCCATCATGGCTGTGAACAGGTGTGCAGGACAGGTTACGTATGAATGTGCAGCAGGGCGGGGCATGATTGCAAACATGCTCAGCAACCCCTCCGTTGATAAATACTCACATTCCGAGAGTATAAAGGCAGTTGAGTGGCATAATACTATTAGGTATGTGTCATATAGCTTTGGTGTAGTATTTGTTCATTTCCTTTGTTGCACAAATACCTGTCCCTCATTTTGCATACTCCGTTCCTTTTCCTCACAGCTTGGCCCGCTGTTGACAGACATTCCTTCCAGTGACTCTCGATTACTGCATCGTGTCAAATGTTGGGCGTTTCTGTTTGTTTTCTCCACTGTATCCATGCAGTGCACGTGGTGCTGTCTGTCACACAGTTACTAAATACATGGCCATGCGCCACGGTTAAATTGGTGTATCAGCCGCTACAACTGACGCGTTTTCAACTGGATTTTCAGTCAAAAACAACGTCATTACTGGCGTCTCTACAAAGCTCTCTGTTGAGACCTTGTTTAGTTGAGGTTCAGGAGCCCACGTGCTTGTGTGCTTGTGTGCACTCCCATGTGTGTGTGTGTGTGTGTGTGTGTGTTTGTGTTTGAGAGCCACATGTTCACACTCCGGGAGTACAAGTCTCGTGGTGTGCCTGCGTGACATGTGCATTGATTATTTATCTCTCTGGGCTTTCAGACAGCAGATCAACACTTTGGGTAATCTGCTATGACTAATAAACAGAGTTCAAGCACAGAGGACGATCTACTTCAGTGTTTCCCTGGACTACTGGACGACACAACACAAACTGGACCGCAGTACTACAGTATTCTGGTGGGTCACTGCGTGTCGTGAGAAGGGCACAACATGTTGTAATGCAACAAATCCCAACTTAAAGTATATTACGTTAGTTCCATGCATTGATCCAAGCCAGAGCACTTTTGATTGATCATTTAAATCCTCTCAAAATGCACGTAGCCTATACGGCCAACCCATCTAACCACCTAACTTGTTATGTGGCCAGACCAGCCACAGACTTTAAGAAAGTTTATTACATGGCTTGGTACAATGCTTGATTCTGATTGGTCAATCGCTGAATTCAGCGGTGAGTTATGTGTTGATAATGACCGCTCCGCTGTATAACAGACCTCTGCCTAATCAAACCCAAATTCCAACATGACAGCCATGTAAACACACAGACACTAGTGACACACAATGTCATTTACAGCTAAACATTGCTCTCAAGAATGTTTTTGAAAACATTTGAGCGAGAAATAGACGAAGCAGGACCTTCAGGGAGTTTAAACACCACGGCTTTGCCTCTGTGGTTAAACGCCCTGTCGGTGAATTATCTCCCGACAATGACCACCTAGCCAGATATTATCCCTTACATAAAATAGGGCATTCATTCATCATCATCACAGTTTAAATTGAAAAAAAAGATGATGTGCTGCCAACAGCTGACTAAAGTCCAGTGGTGGAAGAAGTACACATTTATTTACAGTTTGTAAAAGTAACAATATCACAGTGTACAAATACTACAAAAGTCCTGCTTTCAAAATCTTACTTATGTCAGTGTACAAAACGATTACCATCAGAATATACTTGAAAGTAACTAAAGTAAAAGTATTCATTTCAGATTCATAATATACGTCATGTTATTGATCACTAGACCTGTACGTGCCCGTCAGCTACCGACCTACTTGGGAATGATGCAACTTGGGAACCTAATAATACCCCTTGTCTACTTGTCATAGCACCCGTTCTAACTATCTGTGTCCCCTTTGTGCCCATACTGTATATGGAGATCTCTGTAGTATCAATACCCGTTGTCATGTCTGTGTCCCACATGGATGGAGATCTCTGTATTTGTTTGTCTGCCTGTTGTCTGAAGAGTGCAATCAATTGGCTGAGGCAGAGGCTGGACATTGCACAGGTGAGAGGAATTGACCTCATTAGGCCCACTGGCAGAGCCAGAGGCTGGAAATTGCAGAGGTGAGGGGATTTAGGCTGATTAGGCCCATTGGCCCATTGGCAGTGCCGGGAGCTGCACTCCCTGTGGGGGTGTGGAACGCGTGTGTCGAATGTGAAGTCGCTGGGACAAACGGTACTCGAGTTACGTGCATTACAACCGTACACACACACACACACGCAGACAGACAGAGACGTGGCACATTTATTGTAGGATTGCGACGCATTGTGAGCTTGCTATTTTTGAGTGGTGCAACCACTCCAAGGAACAGTGTCCGTGTTCACATATGTGTTGTTCACCTATCTATGTGACGTTAATGAGCACCAGTATATGACTATGAGTACCAGTAGGGGCGCTGTTGTGCCAGAAACAGAGAGAGGGATAGTGCTGCACTGTTGCCTGCTAATGAGAGAGAGAGAGTGGGGGGGGGGGGGGAGTTGCACCACTCAGTTCACACGGGTGTGATTTTTAAATAAGAAGTTTGATTAATTATGAATAATCTAAATCTGTAAGCTAAGTAACGTGCAACTTGCTCTGAGATGTAGCTGTTTCAGTCCGTCGTCAGTGACAGTGACGTCTATGACAGTGAATATTTAGAGACCTCTGTCAACCCCGGAGATGGTCTGGATTATCACAGGCCATTACCCAGACAAGGCCATCGTCCCTAATTCGATAAGGACCCCTCAGAACAGAGGCCTTACTGTATGATGTATCCTGTGCTGATAATGATTATGATGATGAGGCTGTTGACCATTGAGTTTGGGACATTGAGTACCGGTAAGCACGTCAGCATGGGGACCAGGGCACAGTGCGTAGTGTGCGACCTACCCTGTGACTGCTAATTCAATTGTCTTCAGTTCACAGCCAGTGGCCAGTTCTTTTCTTCTTTTTTGCCCCTGAATCAACGGCTCTCAGCGCCAGGTGTGGGGACAGCAAGTGGTCAAAATGGACCCTTATGGGTCTGTAACTCTGAGAGTGTACAAAAGGAACCAAAATTGGACCCTCACACACAGCACAGGTCTGTAACTCTAAGAGTGTAGCCTACAAATGGAACTAAAATTGGACCCTAACAGGTCTGTAAGTCTAAAAAAATGGACTTAGATGAATACTAATATAGGAGTTTACAGTGTAGATTGGGGTCCCAGTATAGTTTAATTCAGTGATTCTCATTCTCAACCTGTTTTATTTCAACCAGTCTGGTAGGAGACAAAGAAATCACACCTGTGTGAAGTGAGGGCCGCTAATATATTAAAGTCTAGCTCATGTTGATTAGGTGATGTAACTCAGTATCTGAGAACTACAGTACAGTGTTGATTTTGACAGCATATTTTGATTTAGTTTTAGTCATAGTCTTTTGAGTAAAACAAAATGTTTTAGTCTCAGTCTAGTTTTAGTTGACTAAATACCATATGATTTTAGTCGACCAACTCTACAGTTGATTTAGTTGACAGAAATGTATTTTGGCAGGCCGAGATGGTGTTGAAATATCTGATTTACACTCAGCTGTGTGCCGAAAGTAGGCAGATCTACAAGATCACACCTTGTCACTCTGCAACACATGAGCTTGTATTGCCTATTTTTGGAGAGTGACACCTGCACAAAACCAAACTTGACTTTAACTTCAGTAATCCCTCCCTAACATGTCAGTCTAGTTTTTATTTGTTGATGAAATTGTCAATATATTTAGTATTAGTTAGTTTTTATTTAGCTTTCGTCAGTGAAAGAAGGTAGTCGACGACCATTTCTCATCATAGTTTTAGACGACGAAATCAACACTGCTTCCCATTCTGCACATGGTGTTTTCTCCACAGCAGTTAGCCTCTCCTCTACACCCCCCCCCCCCCCCCCCCCCCCGCCCCCAACACGTTTCTCCCCATTCGCCTCGCTCTCAGCGGGGTCACCGTCACACAGAAAAAAAGGAAGGAAGTAGTTAATGTTGTTACTGGGATTCAATTCCATGCCGACCTCTTTGAGAACTTCATAGGATGAGGTTATGCAATGGCTCATACTGTACTGTACACTGGGAGGGCTATAAAAAGAACAGCGGTATCTCATGCTATCTCTAGTCATTCCCCTGCGATGCTGCTCAAGAAAACCACGGCCCTGAGTCACGACAAGATAATGTTGTCTAGACCAGTCGTCCCCAACCGTTGTTTCAGGTCAAAACCCAAAAGAGACGCACCTGACCTGTCGCATGTAGGTGTGCAAAAGCATTGCTTTTTTATAAAACCCAAAAGAGATATAATGTCGGGATATAATTCGGGATATAATTCACCTTCAGGGTGATTAACCCCCTCGGCCTCGCCTCGGTGGTTAAACGCCCTGTCGGTGAATTATCTCCTGACAATGACCACCTAACCAGATATTATCCCTTACATAACTCTTGAGAGCGTGAAACCAAATGGACCCTCCCTTACACTCTCAAGAGGTCTACACAATGATTAGAGGATGTAGAATAATTTATATTTCGATCAACATTTGCCTGTTATCTCTCCTATCTATGGTACCACATCAATACAGCATGGAATTGTGGACAGAATCGTATTCAACGATAACAAAATATTCAAAGATTTGGGGCTGGGAGGCTAAATCTCATCAAATGGTGGTCTGTGGCTCAAATGCCCAATGAATAATGGGCCTTGATATGAAAAGGGTTGAAAAGCCCTGTTCTAGACCACTGTTTCTCAACGTTGGGTCCGGGGACCACGGGCGTCCAAATGGACACGTACAGGTCTGTATAACTGAGAGTGTACACATGCAACCTAATGAACCATTACAGGTCTGTATAACTCTGAGAGTGTACAAATGCAACCTAATGAACCATTACGGGTCTGTATAACTCTGAGAGTGTACAAATGCAACCTAATGAACCATTACAGGTCTGTATAACTCTGAGAGTGTACAAATGCAACCTAATGAACCATTACGGGTCTGTATAACTCTGAGAGTGTACAAATGCAACCTAATGAACCATTACGGGTCTGTATAACTCTGAGAGTGTACAAATGCAACCTAATGAACCATTACAGGTCTGTATAACTCTGAGAGTGTACAAATGCAACCTAATGGACCCTTATGGGTCTGTATAACTCTGAGAGTGTACAAATGCAACCTAATGGACCCTTATGGGTTCTATAGCTCAAGGAAAGCCTAGATTTATAGAATTTAAAAAAAAAGGTATACGATCAAAGAATGCATGGCATCAGATATCATGGTGGAAAAAAACAAACAAACCAAAAACTATGATTATTTGCAATTCTATTACGTTTTAGGTAGCGTTACTTTTGGTTGTTTTTTTGCATTGTTTATTTTTGTTTTCATTTTAGTTAGTTCAGTTAACAAAATATAGTCTACATATCCCCCCCCCCCTTTTAGTACCTAATAACAACCCCGTGGGACTGCATGGGACACTGTGCCCCTTCCTTGGCGTGTGTTAATACAGTCTCACAATCATTTTCAAAAATAGAATGATATTTTTGAAAATGTTTGGAAGATTTTGAATAATATTTCACACAAATCTTGCGTGTGTGTGTGTGTGGGGGGGGGTACGCAGCAAACACACACACACACATTTGGAGGGTCCTTGACACGAAAACGTTTGAGAACTACTATAGACTATATTATTAACACTCAGGGATTTTTCAGTGAACGAGTCAGAACAACCTCTGGCGCCCGTCCTTCAGAGCTCTTCCGTCTGCCATTGTAAGCAGAAAACTGACATCTTATGTCCGCTCCGTCTCTCATGCCAGAATGAAGGCCTGACTCGGGCCAACTCCAGAAGATGGGGGGAAAAAAGCTTTGCTGGTACTTCCCAGCGACAGCGCAGCTTTCCAATTACAGAACCCTGTGATAAATCTGCCCCAGTGGCAACGTTTGGTATTCGAGGTAAGTCGCCAGAACGGTACGCAAGAAGGGAGCCGGCCAAACGACCCTGACAGCTGCTGCTATACCCAGTGGTGGACAGTTTTCTTTTTTTTAACTTCACCCATTCTGGGCGTTATGTTATACTTTAGCTATTGAAAAATAGCAGATCTACAAGCTCAGCTTGTACTGTAGATCTGCTATTTTTGAAAAATTGTGACAATGTGGCACAAATCTTTGAATATAGATTCTTTCAGAGTGAACGTCCCTGGAACAACATATTGTCAGATGGGGATCGGTGGCCAATTACATACATATCTTTGGGGATATTTCCAATATAATATGTGCACATTGTTTCCCCCAAAAATGGTGTGTTTAAGTTTTCATCATCATTTTCTTTTCTTTCTTTCTTTTTTTTTAAACACACCTTGCAATGTATTATTAATATCCCACTACACCAGACTACATCCGGAGGCTACTTTTGCAAGGTATCATGGAATGGTCTATGTAAAGCCACAGAATGCTGCATCTTGTTTTGGCTGACCTCCTTTTGTCTGAAACGATAGAGGAAGTAGGCTTTGTGTGTGAAGCGGCTACCAGACCGCTACTGTAACTAGCCATAGCAAATAAATCCCGGCTCTGCTCCCCAGATGAGTAAGCCCAGCCAGCCAGAAACTTGACGCACCCTTTAAAAAAAAAGCACCTCTCGCGTGTGGATACAGGTGTCTGGATGTGTGAACGACATGGAGGCAGTAAATAACAAGGAGTAGATGGTATGCCTTGTTTCCCTCACTGGGCCACCGAGTGTTTTTAATCTGCACAGGAGGGGTCCGAAATGTCAGAAACGTGCATAACAGTAGCCATTTGTGAGAGCATATATCTGCACGGTGACCTTGTTTAAACTTTAGAAGGCATGCAGTTCCATCCCAAAACGTCCTGCCTAGGGTAATGGTAGGGTGAGGTTATGGATTACAAATGGCCTTAAAGGCCATATCCTGAACTGGAGCATGTCAAATCCACCTTGAGATGTTGATTTAGAGAGTCAGAGATTCCCCAACCTGCGGCTGTTTGTGTCATGAATGCCGAGCCCGAGCGTGATTATAACGTGATGATGAAGTGACATGTTTAGTTTTCGAAACAAGGCCAATTTTTGTAAGCAATATTACACTTGAGGGTGTGCACTGTGCGTTACCGTGATTGTTGGCATGACAGTGATACATTCAAGAACAAGGCAAAGCAGAGTCCTGCAAGCATCACCGAAGTGCCAATAATCACGGTAAAGCCACCCTCTTTGATTACCGTAACAGTCAAAATAAAACATATAAAACACATTTCATATTGTGGGGAATTTCGCGCTGAAAATAACGACCTTTCTGAGTGTTATCTTGGAAATACATGGGGTCTGAGAGAGAGTCCCTGTTTACACATAGAGAAACAAAACTGTTAGCTCAATCTCATTGTAATTAGGGTTGTCCCGATCGGTCATTTTCAAATGATTGGAATCGGATCGGGAGCCAAAAAACGGGATTGGGACATCACTAGTATCAATATTATATCCATATCATGATATTAGACTGGAAATTGTCTGTGATTTGGCATATTGTACTATTGTGATATGGCATAAACGTGTTCTATAACATATAAATATTGGATCGGGAAAAATCGGTATCGGCCGATGCTCAAAATCAAATCGGATCAGGAGTAAAAAAAATGTGATCGGGACATCCATAACTTATAAACATTCATAACTTATCACTAATTGCCAGAAGCCCCTGTACAAACAGTCGCCCCTGAACAAACAAATGCTTCGAAATAGTTTTCATTCCATCCTCATTGATCCTCATCTCTGTGAGCCGTGTGGTTTTAAAATGTAGACACTTCCCATAGGAATAATTGATATGTCCCATAAGAATACTTCAATGTTTGTGTTGTGTTTCCACCTCCCATGGTAAGGGCATGTCAGCCATGAGCTGCAGCTCGCTGCATGGTGCGTGAGAGCACTCAGTTATCAATGTGAAGGGAATACAGTACATGTTTTCAAGAACAGGGCCAGCGCTGACACAAGATGTACACACAGTACATTTTGATGGTGCAACACAATACAATCTTGGAAATGTAATAATCGTATATCTATTAATGGAATCATGGAATCACTGTATGTCTGACTGTGTGTCTCGGGCACGGTCCAAAGGAACAGCCTCGTGTCTGTCACCATATCGAATCCAAAAAGGATGATGGGGCTAATCAAAGCTATAACCACATAAGCCCTATTCGACCTTTCTCAAAACTTAGAAGATAGATAAGCTCACAACGTATTGATTGTGAGGTTGTAGATCTGCTCATTTTGATAAAGGTTTTTTTCAGAATTTGTGAAACTAGTCCTTACCTGTTCTAATATATGAACACCAAATTATGTACAGTGTGGGTAATGAGATGTAATAGATGACGTTATTGTTAGGGAGGGAATTGTTAACAGATGAGCTTTGGAAGGGCACAAAGTGAATATTAACTGGCTGAGACACACACGCACGCACACGGCACACAGCCCAGAGTTGGTTTTGACATGGCAGCAGCACCCTGGACGGTGTGTGCACAGTACAGACAACACTGGCAGGCATTGGCAGGTGTTTACGCAACCCTATAGGGATTTTGAATGACAGGCACCAAATTGTATAGGCCACTGTTCGTTGTGTTGCGGCTTTAGCAGAGGAAGCATGACAGTGGGGTAACACAGAGAACGGTGGCCTGTGATGCAGGTGTCGCTAGGGGGCAGGGGTGTGAGGTTTGCACGTTTTCCCATGTAAGTAAAAAATTAAGTAATTATTAATTAATCATTTTGTTAAATAAAAAAAGGGCTTTGTGACATCCGTAATATTATGGTCAATGCCTGTGTGAAAAGTCTGAGCGATTGGTGCAGGCAATGAGGAGCTACAACTGTGTTTCAGACATTCATTCATTCAGTGAATTATAGTTTGATGTTTCCTATAATAACATGCCACCTAAGATTAGCATTATGCATTGTATTTGCGAAGGAATTGGAAATCAAAATGTGACACAACGAATAGAGCACAGCTCTCCTTCTGAATCCAGGCTGTGTCAAGAGAAATGCAAAACATTTTTTTATTCTTTTATTTTTCATTTGCTGTTTCAAAAATATGTATGTTGCAAGAATTTATGGGTCGGGTTGACGGGTGAAATTAAAACAACATACTTCATCACGGCAGAGGGGAGAATGAAGGAACGGGAGGGAAAACTAGAGAAGGAGTAGAAAAAGGCCGGTGTTCATGTACTTTCTCAGGCCTCGCTGCTCATTAACAGAAAAACAACACTGACGTTTCCGTCTACAAACACTGGCTATAGTGGCTATATTAGTGGTGGAAGAAGCACTTTTAAAAAAAAACTTAAAGTAAAACTAGCAAACGCATTATGAGTATTGTATTGTATTACAAATCCAAATCAGCAACTTAACTAGTAACTAAACCTGTCAAATTATTGTGGTGGAGTAAAAACAATGAACTCAATTAAAGTACCTCAACATTGTTGTTACTTTCTCCCCGTGCTTCGACGGTGCTTTCTCAGGCCTGGCTGCTCATTAACAGGAACACACAGTGATTTCCGTCTACACACACTGCTCTAGTACCCAGTGGTGGAAAAAGTGCCCGCATGTTTTACTTAAGTAAAAGTATCAATACTGCAATATAGAAATACTCCAGAGTCCAGAGTTACTATAAGTAAAAGTACAAAAGTATTCGTATCAAAATGTACTTGTATTAAAAGTACCAAAAGCAAAAGTACTCATTATGCAGAATGTTCCATTTCACAAGTTTTCAAATATATACGAATCCTTAGAAGAGCTACAAGCTCACGATTGTAGGCTTGTGGGTCGGCTATTTGCAAATGTATATAGGGCTGAAATGGTTAATGTATGTTTTGTAATATCAAAATCTACAAAGTAACTAGTAGTAGAATGGAGTGGAGTAGAAGTAAAAGTACTGAAATTGGGAAATACTAAATACATAATACATGAAGTGAAAATACCTCAAACTTGTACTGGAAGTACAGTACTTAAGTAAATGTACTTCCACCACTGCTATAACCACGCCAGTCCATCCAATTCTAACTCACCCCTGACCTGGATCGGGGTGATGCCTAAACACTTAAACGGAGTCTGTACTTGGTCCCCTTTTTTCCTACACTGATTCCCTCGAATAGCATGATCAAGATTCTAGAAGATCACAATTCCAGTGTTCTGGGAAGCAGCGAGTTTCATTGCGATCCCTAGCCCTACCCCATTTTGAGATATGCTGTGTGCAAGTGGAAATAGTGGCCTAATGGTGGCGCTAGAGGTAAGGCCTCTAGCATTCAATCAGTAGGGAACTTCATTTCAGTCCTAGTCGTCATAGTCAATGGGCTAAACCTGCATTTTTTTAACACTGGTAAGGTCCTTTAATGTCCTTTATCGTTATAATAATGTACTTGGTTTATTGCATGTATCATTCTGTATATCCATGTTTGTGAAAGTACTTTGAACTACTGACTGACTTACAGTAACTATAAGCAAATATTAGGAAACAATTTGTATCACTGAAGGCTTCAACCCTGCCAAAAGCATTGCCATTGCCTCCCACTATGAGTTACTTTAGCAATTGGAATTCAAACTGGGCCCAATCCCACAGTCTCTAGAGTCTAGACCAAGCAGCTGGCACACACAGCGTCCAAAGTAACACCGTTGAACGGCCAAAATGATCAGTATGAAGTGATTCCGTCATCGCAGGCTACGAGGAACTTGTAGCTGTGGAATTAGCCTGCCAAGATGTAAAAACAAGTAAAATCATTATATATCTTTGATAACAACAAATCTTGTTCAAGCTTCAAGGAAGAAAATAGAAGTTAAATAAAAGTAAAAACATATGTTCTGACATTCCATATGTTGATCCTTCCCCATCTGATACCCGTCCATTTAAACTCTATAGACGGGCCTGCCCCAAAGTTATTTGTGCGGCCGCGCCCGGCAGCTAGAGTTCTCAACAGGCCCGAAAATGAAGGCCCGGCCCTACCTGGGCCCTCATCAAACGCTGTACACTCAACACCCTTAGATCTCCATATAGAGCTGACCTGTTCTGACATTCCATATGTTGATCTGACCTCATCAAACCCTGTACACTCAAGACATGCTCCATATATGGCCAGTGCATGCAACCTCGCCCTTTTGCTTCTCGCCCTCAGGCGTCTTACAGGTAACATAATATATCTTATCGCTATATGCCTACGAAGTTGAAGAAGCACTGATGAAAAACATCTAGAATGACTCCTACTGTAGACGAATATGTGCGAGACTAAATCTAGCATCAGCAGACACAGGGCTCTTGGCCAGCCCGGAGTTTCACCTTACCCCAATGTTTTCACAGCCCTATGTCTGGCAGATTCCCACAAACACGGCCTCTTCCTCTCCAGGAGGGTGATGAATTTGAGAGCAGAAAGTGGAAATGTGAACGGGGGCAACATACGAGTATGTAAAGGTCGCCTTGTTTTAGTACCATGTGACTGTTCAATCAATGCAGGTCAATGCACTTTCTGTTTGGAATGGATTCAAAGCTTGTAGATCGGCTATTGTTTTGCTATTTGCACAACACCGTACAACAAAGTATAATATAGGGTTCATGTGGTTAATCAGAGAAATTGTCCATTTAGTCAATAAAAGAAAGCTAATCAATTTTTTTGTGTTGAATTGTTGATAAATCAAAACTATCAAACACCCTGTTTTAAAGCCATTAACCGACATTAGCTAGAATAAATCGGTGGGTGGTTCTAAATGTTTGGGCTTCGATATATTTGCCCAGCGCTATGGTCAAATCTGCAAACGGTGCATTTATATAGAGCCTTTGCCCTTTACCAACCAGCACATCAGGAGCAATTAGGGGTTCAGTGTCTTGCTCAAGGACACTTCGACACTAACTCTGGGGGAGCCCACAGGGTTCGAACTGGCAACCTTGCGATTAGCATTGAGCCACTCTACGCCTGAGCCACCGCCGCCCGGTGGCTCACACACACACACACACACACACACACACACACACACACACACACACACACGATACCAATTCTCAAGAACTGAGCTTCAGGATTTGGCAGGATTATTGTTTCAACGCACCATGAAACAAAAAAAATATTGCTGTCACCTTTGTCTGGCTCTATACCGCTTATTGGGTTAAAAGAAAAAAAAGAATGTTGTTGAATATGATGTCACCGCGGTGGCCCGTGACCCTGCCCTGTCATGGTCCTGTCATCGACCAGGGGGGAAATTCTACGACAAGACATCTAGCACCTTCCCAACCATCTGTGAACAAACACGCAGCCGAGGGGACAGATCTGTACACAGACACATTCTCACACACTCTCTCACTGCGTGACTCATGCATGCATTGTGCACGTCGTGCACACACACACACATGCAACGGACACGACACGGACACACATTTGAGTGTAACCAAAATGACCCGTAAGGGTCCACACACACACACACACACACACACACACACACACACACACACACACACACACACACACACACACACACACACACACACACACACACACACACACACACACACACACACACACACACACACACACACACACACACACACACACACACACACACACACACACACACTATCGTTACATACACGTTTCCTCCCATGTTTAACCCTAACCCCGTTACATTTGCACAGTGATTGATTTTTACAGTGTGACCATTTGTTTGCAGTGGCTGGGTTCCACCGCGGCCAAGCCGCTGGTCTTATCTAGATATTAGACAGAGACGTATAGCTGTAGCGAGACGGCGTGGAAAATGTCACAGCTTGACTTATTATCAAGAGTCGGATTCCTAACATTCAACATCGGCGGCAGAAGTCTGATTCCCGACATGAATAATTCATGAAAACGCACCGTATATCTGGTTCTCAAACCTTTTCATGTCAAGGATACCCACCTTTATACGCATTTGGGCACGGCCCCCAATCGGAAAGGATTTTGTGCCGGAGACCTCGTAACAAAAGATTGAAGATACATTTTATTATTATAAATTATTAAAACATTTTCATATTTTCTTCAAAGATGTTCTACCAGCGATCTACCAGCTTGTAGATTGTATTTGAATAACCAACGTATAAATCATGAATTTGCTTTTATTTACTGGGGACCCCCAGGAACCCCTACAAGGATCCCTGGGGGTCCCCGAACCCCACTTTAAGAACCACTGGTATCACCAGCCACACAAGCCTGATTGACAGCAATAGGGATCCAGCTCACCCTTGTCACGTTCATATGTTTTATTTTTTATTTTTTGTTGGTGCTGTGAGTGAATTACATCCTGCCAAAAAATATGACACGTACGCGAGAAATGTTTGGGAAAGGAAATGCCTCTCTGATTTTAGAAGGAGAAAAAAAGGGGTGGGGATGGGGAGGGCGGATGGGGGGATAGAGAGTCATTTTTTTAACATAAATAACGGGAGAATATATGAGTCGAGTAGTGATTTCATACAGTTTCTCCGTTCCAAGTTTCTGCTCTCGCACCGTCAAACCGACCCTGGATTTCATTGGAGTTCAATTGTCTTGGACAAGCGTGAGAGATGCACGCCTTGGTTCATCACGTCATGTTTTAAAGACATGGATATCGATGTTTTGAGGAAAGATGAGGGGAAGGAAGGGATGGAAGGGAGCTAGGTGACAGAAGTTCTCGTACACTTTTTTTTTCCTATTTTATTTATTCTGGTGTTTTATGTTAATCGACGGCACTGACTGACTGACTGACTGCAATACATAATGGTAACATATCGTGACCATATTTATAACTGATCTACAATCTCACAACGCTTTAAACTGACAATGGGGTTGAGCTTGAAATCTTGTATATTTGGTATTTTTGCTACATTTGACCAATTTGACCAATTTTCACATGGTGTTTACATCAGGACGGGGGACAATATCTTAGCATTTAGCACTTAGTGGCTGGCTCCTTTCAACACAACACACCATGAATACAAATCCCACTTGTGTGAAGTGATGATGAGCACCCACTGTGGCCGTCTGACACTGTTCTCATCGTCCTCCACGAATGCAGTTTGATATTATATAAAACTAGTAATTTTATAAAACAGTGACAAGATGTATTTATATTGGCCACGTGATGTCTTAGGCTTTACATTAAAGTCCATAGACTTGGCTGGCAAAAAATGTAGTGAAGTAAAAGTAAAATAATATTTGCCTCTGAGATGTAGTAGAATTGAAAGTACTCAAGTAAAGTAAAAAAACCAAAACCTCAAATGTGTACTGAAGTACAGTACTTAAGTAAATGCACTTAGTTGCTTTAGTTTCCACCACTGAGCGTCCACATTATGTGCAAGAGCTTTTTCTGATTATATAAAAAACATGACAACCACAGAACCAAGAAAGGTCATGTGAGTGGAGACCAACAGAGATCAGTGAACTAATTTCACTTGACTCTGAGAGTGTACATACATACAAATCCACCTATGGGTCTATTTTGGTTCTATTTGTACACTCTCAGAGTTACAAATCCCTTCCAGTCTGCCCTGCACCCATGGCATTTCCTGAGTTGTGAGTCGATTGGAGGGGAGAGGGCAAAGCTGGCAACTTAGGACCATTTAAATAATGGCTACCAGATGAAGGCTGTGTGTGTGTGTGTGTGTGTGTGTGTGTGTGTGTGTGTGTGTGTGTGTGTGTGTGTGTGTGTGTGTGTGTGTGTGTGTGTGTGTGTGTGCATGCGTGCGTACGTGCGTGCATGTGCATGTGCATGCGCGTTCATATACATAACATATGCTTGCCTGCAAATGTGCACGTCTTCAAGGTGGGAAAAATAATAAATAACTCCATTCTAACTGTTGTCTGACATATACGCCCGAAAGCAAGGGTCCTTTTTGGCTCCATTTGGTTCCAATTTGTACACTCTCACGACACTAAAGGATTATAACAAATCACACGCCCATCGTCTCTTAAGTTCCAAAACGAGATTGTGGGCAAGTGGGTGACCCTTAGCAGAGGACTTTTTATTTTTAGGCAGAGCGCTGATCTCTGAGACGTAAGAGTTCATCCAATCTAAACACATTCTAGGACACTGTGCACTTGTTTAGAGATTCTTCTTTTTATTTTTGTATGCGGAACCCACCCACCCCAACACACGCACACACATGTCATCACAATGTCTATTTCTCAAAATCTATACTATTCTTGTAAGTATAATCACGCGTGCGCGCGTGTACACACACACACACACACACACACACACACACACACACACACACACACACACACACACACACACACACACACACACACACACACACACACACACACACACACACACACACACACACACACACACACACACACACACACACACACACACACACACACACACACACACACACACACACACACACACACACACACACACACACACACACACACACACACACACAGCTCACTCCATCTAAACATAATATTTCCTCTTGATAAGCTCCCATGCATTTTAAAGGGAGAGTTTATCATTTCCTCTCTCTCACTGTTTGCCAACCCTGTCTCCTTGGGGATATGTCCTAACAGTCTGCATGATAGCGTTTGACTTTTTTGCAGCAATTCTACATTCCTTCATTTCCACAGGGTGGAGCGAGTTAAAACAAGGGCATAACACAAGAATCCGAAGAACCGTCAACTATTAAACAAAATGCTGCTGCCAATTTCTCATTAACACTGCTATGAGAATTGAGAACATCCTCTTTCAAAACCCATGAACTGAAACAGATGATTCACATTTAGAGCACCTCATCTATGCATTAATATAACTAGTCCTTACCCGTTCAAATATATGAACACCAAATTATTTACAGTGTGGGTACCGCGATGTGGTGTAATCAGTCTGCTGTCAAAGGCACTTGCCCGTGGGGTGAATACAGTACGTTGATTAGACATACCAACAGTCCTACAGTCATTAGTCCGACAACACGTCTGTAATCCACGTAACTCGAGAACCGTTCGCCCCACCAACTTCAAATTTGACACACGACCACAGTGCCCGGCCTTGAGTCGGTCGGATACACGGTTGTCCAGAACCTGCCACAAAAGGCCCTGGGCAATGGACCTAATTGTGCCCTCACCTGTAGATTCCATGACGACACATTGAGATAAGGCATATTTGGCATGGGTCTCCAACTTCCATCGTTACCGACTCTACAGCAGTCTATCTACTGTATGCAGTAGATAGACTGTATGTATACTGTATGTATACATTGAGTGAGTGAGTCTGTCACCAGCGTCTCTCGAGAAGGGACTGACCGATCGTCACTCACCATGAGTGTTATCAATATGACTCATAAACTATAGGCTAGACTAGCCTGGACTCCACATTTGGGCATGCATCACACAGAACTCCATAAAAAAGGGGGTCACAGACAGACGGGTACTTGCAACTTGCAAGTAGCACGGCACCGGTCTAGTAAAGATAATGTCAGGTATAGTTGTCAACGACAGCATTTAAGAAATATACCCTGTTGCATAGGACGTCTACTGGTTGACATGTAGTAGTAGTGCCTTAGCCTCGCATAGGCCGCCTTCATCTGCCTTTGCAATGCATATTTCCCCATGCTGATTAAGTCTGGCCCCTCTCAATTGTGGGAGGACTTCACAGCTGAAGTGGTGACGAGCCAACCAGATTAATCTGGAACCAGGCTATAATCAACCAGGGCCCAGTATGCAAATATGGGGCGGGACATTGCAGAAACAAATCTAATGCTGAGAGGGACGAGACTAATGCATGCAGTGATATTAGTATCTCCCCTGACCAAGCAGGTTTAATGGAAGAGTACGGAGAGTAGTAGCTCCAGCTACTGCTAGATGTACACTACAGTATCAACATAGCGCTACAGTCGGCGGGACACATTGTGGACACCTTGTACTGTATGTCCAAAACCATTACTGTTCAGGAATGGTGTTGTCAATGGATCCAATGTGTTGTTATTATTTAGTCACGAATTCATCTTAACACCTTTCAATTGGTTCAATTTGTATAAAATAGACAGAGACGCTAATTAACCAATTCAACACATTTCTAAAAATAGCAAAAATAGCCGATCTACAAGCTCCCACCGCAACTTATTATGAGCTTTTAGATCAGCTAGTTTCGCTACTTGAGCACAACACTGCCGTATGAGGGCATTCATTTAAAAAAGGCGATCAAGAGTGAAATAAGGAGATATAAGAGTTCCACCCGACTGCAACCACATGTTTTATTCATCAGACTGCAGCTTACAACACTGCCACTTCATCCTGCAGGTGTACCCATCAGAAGCCATTAGGATCCCATCCATGCATGGTCCAGAAACCATGACTAAGCAGATTTTCAAATACCATTTCAGCCAATTGGGTCTGTCATGAAAGCCTAATCTATGTCAGCTTTTAGACAACAGTTTCATGAGTGTGTGAATTTAGTATTATAATGCACTCGGTCTTACCTTGACTTCACATTTCTTGTGGCAGACTACTCGACACACTAGAGGTAGGGAGAGAAACAAAAGAGAGGAAACATGTGAGTTCATGACTAAAAAGATATTGACATTTGACTTCACATTTTAATATTATTAAATTAAAACACGTCCATGCATAATGAAGCGTGACATTGAGCAGTTGATGAGGGGTTATGAAAATGCATGCGCTCCATTCAAATTCCACAGTGTGTTTGTTCTGTGGTCAAAGTCAAATATCATCTGCTCCGTGCACTGCAGGCTGCCCAGAGGTACGCTTGGTGCTCCTGGGATAGTGGCTCTGTCAGTGGAGGAAAGTAACTTTACTTCTACTTCACTACATACTGTATCTGAGTCAGTAGGACTTTTAACTACAATCATTTGACAGCTTTAGTAACTAATTTATTATAAATCCTAAACATGCATGAGACGAAGCAAGCTTAGATCAGCTTCTTTTTCTTTTAAGATGTTGATACTTTTACCTATATCGTTTGATGCAAATGCTTTTCTACTTTTACTCAAGTCAAATTGTGAATGCGGGACTTTTACTTGTAACTGAGCATTCCCATATTGTGGCATCTTGTTGCTATTACTTAAGTAAAAACATGCTTCTAGCCCAGGTTTATTGCTGTGGGGTTATTGGCTCTGTATCAACGGTCTGATTCATCATTCTGCTGCAGTGTGCACAGATCCATCTGCCCTACGGCTGATCCAAATGGCTTCTTCAGTAAAATGCTATGTCACGTAACCACTTAAAACCTGTGTGTTGTTGAACCGAGTCCCTCGGGACTCTATACTAGTGTCTGTTCCATTTTCACCCTTCATTAAATATCTATGCTGGGAAAAGTCGATCTATAAGCTCACAACATGCCGCGTTGCAACGTGCCGTAAGCTCGGAGATATGCTGACGTTTTCCCCAGAATACGGATGCGGCGATGTAAGTGGTTAAAGGATCCCTTAGGCCATTTTCAACCCATCTTCATAGAGTCCTGACGTCACTCGCCCATGCCCTGGTTCACATAAGTAATTTCTCTATGGAGAATGACATGGGGTCATCTTAAAATCGTCTCATGTAAGCATTGTGGTCCAAAAATAAACAAACTGCTATATTGTCAGGGAGTTGGCCCTGTATCGTTTACGACAGGCAGTCACTGATACAGTCTGTTTCTAGCGAAAATGTAACTAATTCAGCAGCAGTAACATTAGCGTTTTCAGTTGATTATTCATATCTATAGGAGTGAAACGGCCGGGATGACATGTTTATTTTTCAAACACAGTTCTTATTATGAGGCAATCTAAAATCCCCCTATGTGGATTATAATGCAAATAATGCGCCCTCTAACGATATTGATGTCAGACTTTGGTGCTCTATAATTGGTCCTCTCCTCAATAATGCTCATTATAAGATGCCAGCCTGTCACAGAAGAAGGCCGTGGACCGTTCAGAAACCGGCCTGCCTTCCAGTGACATCATTGCTAGGCAGGTTTGATCATTTCAAAAATGTTTTTCTTGAGTTATCAATGCAAGAACAATGGCTTCTATTTCAGCATGCTAATTTTCCAGGAATAGAAAGGCTGGCCTGGGCCGCGGCTGAGCGGTCCAGGCACATAGGTCGGTAATCCAGCCTGACGGCATGCCGCGGGTCCGAGTCCCGAGCCCGTCGGCCTTTGCTGCATGTCTTCCCCCCCCTATCTCTCTCCCCTCTTCCTGTCACATTCCTGTACCTTATCGAATAATGGCAAAAAAGCCATACAAATTAGAAGGGAATTGCGTAATTATGTAAAGATGAGACTGAAAATTGGTGAAGTGCTCGTTTAAGGAATGTCCATAAAATGGAAATGACCAGTTCTGTGTCACCCTGTGACACCCAGTATCATTTTCTTTGTTGTTTCAATGGCGGAATACATTATCTTTCTGTGCAAACTTGGACCTACCAATGAAAGCGGGGTAACAACAGCTGTGCTGCTCTCTCTGTCTAGACCACTGTTAAAACATGATGACTCCAGCAAAACCCACATTCAAGATTCTGAGTCACCATATAGGACCACATAGCCATGAAGTGTTTAGATAGATGTTTATCCATCGAAGATTCAGACAAAACGATACGATTGACACATTTCCCTCCTTCGCTGTGGCACATTGTTATTGCAGAGTGCAGACACAACAAAACGAAGTCTAGTGACACACAGACACTACGCAAATTATTTTAAGTCACAACTCCAGATTTGGATAACAAAAATTAACTTTTTAATCCCAATCAAAGAACTTGAATGAACTTGAAAGGGTCACACTCCTCACTCGCGGAGAGAGGACAGGAACTTTAAAGTGGCTTCACACAAGTGGGATTTGTATTCATGTTGTGTTGAAAGGAGCCAGCCAAATAAGGAAAAACATGTAAATCGAGCAGGATGGGAGAAGCTGCATTTTTCAATGATGTTCCAATGTTTGTTGGGGTTGTATGGCTGCCCTGGCCTTCCCCGCCCCAGGCCCTCGGACCAGACTCCCACTGGGTCTACAAATGGGGGTCAACAGGGGAGAGCACCTGGACCAACGACTCAGAGCAGACCCTCCCCCCCAACAAAGGACGGAGAATGAAAACACAGCCCAGACGAGGATCTGAAGCAGCAAGAACAGCCTAGGCCTTTCCCAAATAAAGGAGAAGATTGTATGGTTTAGACTGGAACACTCTGCACCTTATGTAATGAGTTATTCTTCCTGTCCCTGAGATGCATTTTTTTTAAGAAAGTGTAATATCTATTGTGATTAGTTGTTGAGGCATTGATTTATAGTTGGACGATGGCCAGTCCCCCACACACACACACACACACACGCACACACGCACGCACGCACGCAGCATGCACGCACACACATCTGTCTGTCTGTCTAGTACAGGGGTTCTCTACCCCACGGGTTGAAAAAAAGAAAATTGCAACTGAATGGCTGGAAAATGGAAATGAAGAGTTTACATATAGTACACATAGTACATGCATGCACCTTCCCTAATGATTACATCTAGTTTCAGTATTTATTTATGGTGTGTTGTCTATTATTAAGGTTATTGTTTGCAGCCAATTTATATTGGAGGGACGGGAGGGGGTGGGGCGGGGGTCCCGAGACATTGCCAAAGCATTTCTGGGGGTCCCCAGCCAAAAACGTTGAGAACCCCTGGTCTAGTAGAAGGAATAACAGTCATTGTTATTACATTTATTTATTTATTATTGATTAACTTAAAAGCTGGATTCATGTGTACTGCAGTTCTGTCGCACACTGAAAATAGCAGCCCTCATAACAGAGCTACATTTTACTCCAAGTATGGTTGTATTTAATTTGGATGAGTTTGTGGCTGCTCCTACTCTGGCTCAGTTTAACGACTGTACAACGAAAGATTTACAGGTATGCGGTCGATAATTATAGTGGCCCTGTATCAAAAAGCACTATTACATTTCCCAACTATATTAATATGATCTCATCCTCACATCAGATCGGAACAATGGGATTTTGTTTCAAAACCGGCAACGTTTCCCTTTAATGTCGTTTACAGTGGTTCAGGTTACTGACTACTTGCACTATGGTGGCAATGTTGCATTATCTTACAAGAACATCTCACCGTAACACAAATGAACACTGTCTACTTACTATAAATTATCCCTGTGAATCCGGGGGAAAGCCAAAGATTTATTTCAGTTTAGCAAACATTTGTGAACTCTATTTGACCAAAAAAACAAACACAACTGGTGGGCTTTAGCCCACCTCCCTAGGGAGGTGGGTCGCAGTGCTGAGCCACTGAGCTCGGGGAAAGTGACGACCTCACTGTTAAAATATAGAGCCAGGAGTGTAATTACTTTTCACGGTATATTTAGTTTCTATTTAGGCACTCCCGGGGACTATATTTGCACTTGGGGGGGTAACATTTGAGAGTCAGTTTGACTTCTTAATTAGAGACCTTCAAACATGGGGGGGTGGCACCCTCGAACCCTACCGACTGCACAGTCCCATGAAAACTTTGGTTCCCAGGGTCAAATTTAAGCAGAGTTCTGCTGTACTGTATGAGGGAGGACAGAGAATAACCCATAGGGCACTGAGTCAATTCCACACTGGGACACAGTCCATGATATATAGTACATTAAAGCCACAACATTCCGTCATCCTTGTCCAAGTCCGATGTACTCTTTGTTGTACAGCTGTGTTGCATGGTGAAAATAACCTATCTAATCTACAAGTTCACAACAAACGTGTGAGCTTGAATCTCATGAGCTTTTAGAATTTAGATTGATCATATGCATTAATTAAGCATTAGTCTGGAGAATAAAGAGAATAAAGCATTCAGCTTCAGAATACAGAATAACAACAAACAATAGCCATTACAAACAGACAGTATACTCTCTGCTTTGTCTTGCCCTAACCATATGCACTGCATGTCGGGAACACAGAACTTGACAAATTGCCTAAAATTATGAAAGTTAGTCTGCAGTTTATGTCTTGATATGTTTTGCGGGTCTCCTCTTGGAAAGACGAATACAAGAATGTGTACATTGGCTTCGTGTCTACAAAGCACACAAGAGCGTTTCAAATATTCAGTCATTACGTATGTCTCGTCTTGTTTTTATAGACGTGAATTAAAAAGAAAACAGCTTTTTTTGGATAAGCAAAAAAAAAGGGGGCAGAAAAAAAGAACATGCTGCCTGTCCGTCATGACACTGTCCAGTCCCGTTCCCAGCATGTGAGTCCCCAGTAAACAAGCCTGAGGCCACATGGGACAGAGCAGGACTTCCATATTGGGTGTGAAAGCAACAAGGCCAGCGAGCCGGGGTTAGGCTTTACCTTGTTAGGAAGTCAGAGCTCTGGGAGAATAAACAGAGAGGAAAACCTGGAGATGGAGAGGACGAAATGAGCGGAGAGGCACACAAGAGGAGGGATGGAAGGTGAGCGAAGACAGCCAGATGCCAGAGGAAGAGGAAGGGGGAGGAAGAGGAGAGGAGAAGAGAGAAGAGAAGAGAAGAGAAGAGAAGAGAAGAGAAGAGAAGAGAAGAGAAGAGAAGAGAAGAGAAGAGAAGAGAAGAGAAGAGAAGAGAAGAGAAGAGAAGAGAAGAGAGGCACGTAGGTGGAGGAAGGTGACAAACGACCGGCAGATGCCAGAGGAAGAGAGGGGGTTATAGAAAGACAAAGGGAAAGGGAAAGAAAGAGCTGTGCCAGACAACCACAGGGAGGAGGAGCAGTGACTACATGCACGAGGGACAGAAGACAAGACAGCAACAATGGAAATTGGCCAAAACCAAGTTGACGGTTTGGTCTGAACAAGAACATGGCGAGACGTACAGCAGCAGAGCTATAGCTGCTTGCTAGCTGACTCAGTCTGTGGAATGCTCCCCAATAAGAGAGGGAGGGGTTGGGATATGGGGGGGGGGGGACTAGGGCTGGGGCTGTTTCCTTCCCTCGGTCCCTTGGAATGAGTCGGTGTTCCCACAGGGATGGGCTGAACACACTTAGAACACGGAACACAATCAGAGGGCAGGGCCGAGCCACTTCCTCACTTTACAGACCCCCACCCACTCTCCTCCGTCAGTGTTTCCCCCTCTCACTCTCCATCTCTCTTGCCCAACTTCGTCTCTTAATTCCCCACCCATACATACATACATCTATCTCTCTCTCCCTTCCTCGTGCTCAATTTCTCATACGCTGTGTGCGGATGTGCGTGGCATACACGCTGTGCACACACCCACACTTACAGTAAACAATAGCATACATGCTGCCACCCATTTCTGCAGCCACCCACTCATAACTTCTCTCTTCTAATGACTATACATTCATCAAACTCGTTAACGTCTAAACAATTACAATAGTGCTGCACACGCATGCACACACAACGCACATACACACAGGCCTGCTATTGTGGGATATCTGTAGGCATCTGGCCGAAAGCTTCTGTCTTGTTAGACCACTTGAGAACGCACACTGGGTGTTCTCACACTGGCTGTGTTTTTTTTACTATGCTGTCGCGTGCCAAAAAAGTGCAGATTTACAAGCTCACAATGCATTATGAATGTCACATGTTGTGAGCTTGTAGATCGTCCCTTTCCCGGCACATGACATTATGGCAAAGTATAGGAGCCAGTTGCACCACCTCAAACTAAGTTCAAACCTCAAGCCATTTAAGCTATAACTAGGCTAAGTTTGAACTTAGTGTGAGGTGGTGCAACTGGCTCTAGGTCTTTTGTCTGCTTATCCACCAACACTGGCCCTGTACTGTACTGTACTGTACTGTACTGTACTGTACTGTACTGTACTGTACTGTACTGTACTGTACTGTACTGTACTGTACTGTACTGTACTGTACTGTACTGTACTGCATTCAGTGTTCCCTCAGACACGCCAAAGCACCTGTGGGGGATTGTAAAGGAGGAAGCGCTCCACCTACAGCTGTTTGAGTTGTAAACATCGTGGGAAATTAACACCAGCGACCAGGCCAAGCCCTGGTAAAACATTGGCTGAGGCTAGAGCTGCGGTATGTGTGTCCACCGCCCGCCACTTTGGCAGGTAAACTGACCGTTGCAGCTGTAAACATGCCAAGCAGCAAGGAGCCACACAAGAGCTCTGCACCACCAACTACGTACGTGCACTGTGTGGACTTTTATTTTAGGCAGGTGGGTATTCTATTCACTATTGTACAAGTAAAGCCTCTCTGTCACAATGTGCAAATGGGACAAGACCGACCAAGACGTGGCTAACTCCGTGTCTATGCATGCAGTATGTGTACACAGGCTTATTTACTGTATGCCTGCACGAGTGTGCACGGCTGCACGCGCACACACACAGACTACAAATACACTGTAACTTGCTAAATGTGTTAGCATCTGTTTAACAAATTTAACCCTGTTTTTAGAATTCTGGCCATTCGAAAATAGTCGATTTGGACAACTCAAACCTTCTCGTTTCAGATGGGGATCTGCGGCCAAATATATATCAATTTGTGGGTCTTTCACACCTAGTCTAGTCTACATACTGAGTGTGCGTGCGTGTATGTGTGCATGTGTGGTGACTCACTGTGTTGCAATTAGCAGGTACACTATTTAATCTGTTTAATCATCGATTACATCAACGAGGCTTCGCTTCCCATCATTACACACTGAGACCCTGAGTGGCAAGAAGACACACCTTCTTTCAGCTGGTAGACCAGAGGTTCTCAAAGTGGGGTCTGGGGACCCCCCAGTGGTCCTTGACTTGAGAGGCTTCCAGGGGGGGGGTCACCAAATAGACCCTTACAAGTCTGTAAGGGTCCATTTGGTTCCATTTGTATAGTGTGTATAGTCTGAGAAAATCATGAGTCACCGGAATTAGGCATTGTATAGTCTGATAATGATGGTTTGGATTAAGATTTATTATTGTTTTTTCTTCTCTCGTTTCCGTAAGAACACACACACACACACACACACACACACACACACACACACACACACACACACACACACACACACACACACACACACACACACACACACACACACACACACACACACACACACACACACACACACACACACACACACACACACACACACACACACACACCAAAAACAACAACAATGTGTGTTTGTTGTTCTGGGTGTCTGTTTTTGTTTTGTGTCACCGTGCGGCTCAGTTTCAGCCTGTTTGGGTTGAGACAGCTGTTTCCTGGCTGTGGTACACACTGTAGCCAGGGCTACTGGGAGGGAAACACAACATGTGTGGACGGGGCACACGTGACAGAAAGAGTCTGTGGAGCTGTTAGCCATGGTGGCGCATAGCAACTACAGTACAGTACGCACATTTACTTAAGTACTGTACTTACTAGTTACACCGTTGAGGTACTTTTACTTTATTTCCAATATTTACATACATGTTCAGCCAGAGGCTCAACCACATGTATTCGTTTTTTTTAAATTGCCAATCTACAAGCTCACGACGCATTACATCAGCTATTTTTTTTATTGCTGAAATATAAACTAGGGCTTAAGTGGATAATGATCAACAATTATTGTTCAGAAATATTATACTGTAGAAGTGTAGATGATTCTTTTGCTACATTTTGATGCTAATACTTTTGTACTTATAATACTTATAATATTTTGAATACAAGAGCTTTAATTTTAACAGAGTACTAAACTAAAAACAGACCACTACTAAAACAAATCTCAGTACTTCTTCCACCATTGTTGTTAACAAGGATAATACTTCTCCATTAATTCTACTGTATATGGAGACAGAATGGCAAGAGAGTCAGAGAGTAATTTTTGCCTGAGGAAAAACATAGCTCCACGCTTTAGTTTCACGCTAAGCTGATAAGACCTGACAGACATGATACAAGCTTCCAACTGAGGAAACAATGTGAAGTAGAAGAGATGGGCTTCGAATTGAACTAACATGACTCTACTGCCCCCAGGTGCAAAATTAACGGAACATCACCATTCATCTAAAAACCTAGACGAGAAATGTGGTGACATGAATCACCTACTAAAACACATTCACACTTCACAGCAGATTATATTGGAAATGTCTTGAAAAGTTGTTTTATCACTTCCCCTTAACTCCTCTTTGCAAATTTCAAGGACCCCCATAACTGAAGATAGTACAGTAGAAACGGAACCAAAACGGGTCCATTTGGTTCCATTTGTACACGCTGAGGTCTCTTTTCCACCAAAATAACTTTGCTTTCACAGAACCAGCCCACGAACCGGCTTGTGTTCCCACCAGTTTGAAGCAGAACCATTGTAATCGGGGTGGCATAGCTGAATGGTTAGAGAGCCTGCCTGAGGAGTCCCCATGTTGCCCCAAGTTTGATTCCAGGCCTGGCAAGCGACAATGTGTCATATATGACCAGTCAAAGTGTCCAATTTCACAGGGGAAATTCAATCATCAATAGCAGTTACAGTTTCCCTTTTCTTTTCTTTTTTTTAATGATGATTTGTCGCTTAATTTTCCGCCATTTTTTATATCGCATCTGCATCTTCCAACCTGTAGAATAGTGTGCTTTCGTTTGAAATGCACCCATTCTAAATACTGTGAATACATTTTTCAATCAATCAATCAACCAATGACAACACCCACTTTGGTTCGCAGTTCAGGGCAAGAACAAACAAGTCGTTTTTATGTATTTGTTTTCGTTGCAGTTCTGAACCAACTGTTATGGTTCTGGCTAACAATCTAAAACAAATCTAAACATAACAGGTAGGTGCATTAAACAAACATCGATTTACCGTAAGCCTCAGCTCAACCGGCAATGTTTCACATTATCCACCAGATGGCACTGTCACTGCACCATAATTACTTAATGGAACATGCACAGGAGTTTTTGCTACACTGAGATCAAAGTCCAGGATTGTTGGTAGCAGTTGAAAGTGGAGACTTAAATATTGGCATTAGAACTAGAAGCAGGCCTTGGCCTGAAATCTTTTCCCAGAGTAGCTTTTAGTAGCTATACAGTGAGTCAGAAAGGGGTTACTGTATGTTGTGGATATTTAACAGATACTTAGCAGATTGCGTGTGAGCAAACCCGTGGGCGTGAGACAGACAGAGGGAGAGGATTTCCACGCGTGCACATGTACAGTATCACAGGTAGACAACATTATAGACACCGAAACGTAGCCAGGCTGGAAGAAAGCAAGGACTACAAATCTCCCACGTCATTCAAGCAACAGCCTAAATCTCTGTCCCTCCCTAGTCAATGTCCCTGGAAAGTCATTTTTTTTTGTCTGGTCATTTTAACGGATTAAGATAATGATATTAGACAGGGAGAAGGAGACCGTCCATCATCCACAGACGACTAATGGTCATCTTCATCCATCTGCACCACTCATTACCTTAATGACTGCTCCCGGAGGCAGGGAGGGGCACAGCGTGGGACCAGTAATAGAGATTAAGTAAAGACGCTGGGTTTCCTTGGTGTGGCTGAGTGAGTGTACACAGTGCAAGCCTCAGTCTTAAAGGTGCAGTGATATTATTTTGTTAAAGATGGAGTGCCGTGATTTTTGCACTTTTTCTGTTTTGTATGTGTCTATGGAGTTAACATTACTCCAATACAGGGGTTCTCAACGTTTTTGGCTGGGGACCCCCGGAAATGCTTTGGCCATGTCTCGCGACACAATGGACACAAGGGCAGTGGCAGGCACTCACTTCTGCTGATTATAGGGAAATTACAAAGAGATGCGTAGGAGAATAAGGAGAGATGACGCAGCCTGACTCTGCAGACGTCTCCATTGCAGGCGCGCAGTGCTGCTATACCAAACTCATTTTGGTGCTTTTACTGTAAACTCCACTATGCGCCTTCCCAAATGTGTGTGACCAAAATAGCAGTTTAGGGGAAAGCATGCCAACACGCCCATGACCACACCTCTAGGCGCAAATACCGGTGTCGGCATATACTAGATAGCGGGTGACACTGGACCAAAATACCGTTAAGGGACAGCGCAAGCTCCTATACTCGTAAAGTCGCGGGTAACGGCGGCGACGAAAATGGAGCCCTTCAAGTATTATTACCTCGAGCTGTTAGGTAAATTCAACAAAGCACAACACAGGCTATTTTCATCCAACAACGCACAATGTTTGTACAAGCTAATAGGTCTCTCTAAAAATCAATGCATGGCATTGAACTACTAATGCAGCCTATAGTGTGTGTGTGTGTGTGTGTGTGTGTGTGTGTGTGTGTGCGTGCGCAATATCTCTCATTTGTGGCATTCCAGCAATATGAGCTCAGTAGACAGGAACAGAACTATGATAACCTTCAGACGCACACACGCGCACGCGTGCGCGCGTGCACACACACACACACACACACACACACACACACGCAGAGAAGCCTGCTATTGTCGTAGGCCTATATCAGTACGCAGACTGTGAAGTCCAGTAGACGCCTGGTGTTGTACTCTAATGCTATGACCTTTTCCTTTCCTAATGTTACAGAGGTGCAGTGTTTTATATGCACAATGTCACGCCAAAATAACTCACTGTACACAGCGTTGCAAAGTTCAAAGCACTTTTGTAGTGCTTTGAACTTTTCACCTATACATATATCATTTTTTCTGTTGTGAAATTGTCGAATCATAATCGTCACTGTCGTGCAGAACCTCGTCCAGTCCTGTCCTTGGAATGGATGTCACTGCAGTCATCAGCCTATGGACCGAGCGGAGGAGTACGGGGCTACTACTGGTATGCCATATGAATGCCATAGAATCATTGACACTGGAATGCCATGCAGGGGTTTTCAACCGATTATGAACCAGGGACCACCACCCTTACTGAGAATCAACCTGTTGTGTTGGGAGGGGGATATGGGCGTTGTGTGTGTGGGGGGGGGGGGAATTAACCTAACATATTAAAATCATGTTGCTATTGTAACGTACTGTATGTGTAAGGGCCAAAATGACCACTAATGCTGAACACATCTATGTAACCTTGGGGTGGCGCTGCTGCTACATAAGCGTCAAGTGCACAGGCAGGGTGAGGGAAGGATTGACCCGGAAGGGCAAACGGCTTTGACCGCAGGTTAGTCAACACTGTGAAATGGTTGGAGCGAAATGTTTGTTTGTTTCAGTCTAAAGTATCCATTGTCTGTATCTGTCTAATTATGGTTTATGTTTATATATCACACAGATCTGATGCTGTACACGACTCTTTACATGGTGCAATAAATACGTTAAAAGCCAATGGAGAGCTGCCTGTGTGACGTTAATGGGGCTGACACACACAGGAATAAACATCACGGCATTAGAATGGCGCGTCAGTCAGGTCCAGCTACGGGATCAATTCCTTGAGAGATCCGAGGCTCTCATAGTATGCATGAGTGAGCAGACACATGCAATTCATGAAGTAAATCAAATTTTGTAGAAGTATTAGAAGTTTAGATGTTTAGGAATAATTGATAATGATAATAATAATACATAATAACAATACGGGTTAAAACAGTATAGGCTACATACAATCAACACATAAATTAAATGGGAAAATAACAGAGAAGTAAAGCCGGTTAAAACTGAAAAGGTCTGGTATTAGTATTTAGTAAGAGAAATTTATGAAAATCTGGGAACTAAATCGTTACCAAGAAATTTCTTCACCACTTTAAGTAGCATGTGACATATGAAACTAGGGGTTTTTCATGATTCTGAATCCATTCCAAGCATTAGTTTTGCACAAAAAACACACCTTGGGCTTAATTAGGCCATATCCACTTGACCAAATGTGCTGACCTCATCACGTTTGTGATGACGGCTATGGCCGTTTTCCTCCCAAGGAGTGTTTTTTGTGCAAAACTAATGCTTGGAATGGATTCAGACTCATGCAAACACCATTGTTTCATATGTCACATGCTACTGAAAGAATGATGACATTTTTACTTTATATAGGATCTTATGGGTATGGTCACATATTATGCTAATAACTTTGAATTGAGTTGAATTTCAAACTTTTAGTATACATGCTATTAGACACCTTTAGAAACACATCACAATCACCACGCAAAAAGGCCAGGCCTCTCAAAAAATATCCTGTGATCGACCAATGTTCTTTACTGGAAAACACAGACAGGCCTGCCTGCGTCAGCGGCACGCTATTGTCACAGCAGCGAACACTGTGTATCCTGGCAACCAGTGGAGGAAGAGGAAGCCTGTGTCCTGGTGCCATTAGGAAACCATGTGAGATGGAGAGTGTTTGTAAACATTGGCAAGGCCTCTATAGGCAGTGGTGGGAAAAGTACTCACTTTTTTTGTTGCTTAAGTAAAAGTATCAGGAGGTACTAGGGGGCTGCTATACTGTTTGTTTGTCACCGGGAGTACTTTCCTGGGGGTCTAGGACTATAGTAAATAATAATAAAGATTGATGTACATTTTTGTAAAATAAAATAACACTCATCTTTTACTTATAACAACCTAAAACATGAACCTTGGTTGAAAAAAAAAACTATAGTTGAAAAAGTTGATTTACAGAGATTCACGCTTTCGGCCCTACAGCTACGATATATAAATACCTGATAGGACAGACGTATCATATCGTCGGGTGGAAACCTCATATATCCAGAACCGTTACCTTTCAGGATTCAAATAAGAAAAATAGCAGATCTGCAAGCTTGAAACGTGGCGCTTTTTGATACTTTTGTGTGACGCCGTAGTATGATCAAGTAGGGTGTTAACTGACGAAAGAAACACAGTTCAAATATGGAGACAAGAGGTTTCTGCCCGACTATATCTGCTCTAACAAGACGTGCGTGTGGACAGGCTGTAATGCTCGCACGCATACTCTGCCACATGGCCCAACCTGGTTACTTATAATACAGTGAAGGAGAGTTTGAACAAATTAGGATGAGAGATACATTCGTCCTTGCCATGTGGGTTTATTCTTCCCATGAATCACTTCTTGGGAGAGTGGTGTCCCCAGGTGTTTTGTTGTGTAACCTGATGAGCGTATTCTGTAGTGCCGTCCTCTAAAAGGCTGCAGACACTATAAAACATTAATCCACAAAAAGGTTATTGTAGTATGTAATTTATCTTTTCTTTTTCCTTCTTTTTTAATTGGTTTTTTAAAGAGCGTTCCATTTTTTGTTTTTTAGTGTCGTTTAGATTGCATTAGATTAAGTCTTAGAAATAGCTGGTGCAATGTTCTTTTTTTTTCCACTCGCAGTTCAAATGATCACAGCAACAAAAATGGAGGATATAATTGATATTTATCAGTACTCTCAGCGATGAAGATGTAACACTGTCTGCTGATCCTTCAGTAAAAACTGTGTTGTGCACGTTCCTGTACAACCTGTAAACGCCCTGTACATCGAACCAGCTACAGAGTCACACTGGGATGAGTCAGATCCTTATGCATTACCTATGAATTCTACATTCACCACTACACTATAGTACTACCAGTGGTTCTCAAGGTGAGGTCCAGGGACTCTTAAGGGTTCCTTGACCCTTGCAAGTCAGTTTGGAACCAAATGGACACTACCAAGTCCATTTTATACTCCTCCTCCTCCTCCTCCTCCTCCTCTTCCTCTTCCTCCTCCATCGGTTTAAAGTCCGCTTTCCAGGCCTCGCTGGGTTGGACTGGATTCTCGCCATGGATTTCTTCCACCGGGAACGGTCCATGGCCATCTCATGGTCGAGTGCTTTCATGTCAGCCGACACGGTCGTCTGCCATGTCTTGTCCCATAAGTTAATCAACATTACTGTCTTCACCCAATAGTTCTCTTCCTTCCTTAGTAGCCTACGTGTCCGTACCATCGTAGACTGCCTCTCTTCACGACAACCACTATGGCCTCCACTCCCACCCTCTGTCTCAGCTCTGCACTGGTCTTTCTCTCAAAAGCAATGGATGTGCGGTGACGCAGGCATTGTCGCCTGGATCAACAACAGGTCTGCTCCAGGTCTGCTCATGAGGGGCGCGGGATGCGTAGCGTAATAAAAAGCTCAAAACAATCCAGGTCTAGTCAGCCGTGGGCGTGTGCATGAAACGAGCATGCGTGCGACAATTTTTCGGGACCGTGCCTGTGAAAATACGCTTGTGCAATCTCCCCTCAACTTATCAGAGCGTCCAAAATAAACTGTTTATAATAAAGCTCTTAGCTTGTACATCTTCTGGGGGTCCCTGGCACAGAAGAAGAAAATTAGATGGGGCTCTGTGGCTACATTTTAGGGGTCCTTGGAAAGGAATGGTACTGGGTTATGGTTAGGGTTAGGGCAATGTAGAATCAGACTCAGGTCTAAATGGGTAAACTTTTAATGTTAAAGTTTGAGAACCACTTATATGGCCAACACTATGATAAACTCCTACATACTGTAGAATGACACAGTCCACTAAAATGAAGCACTAATTAAACCCATAGTTCGTTGACCCCAAAAATCTCTTCAGTAAAAATACCCAATCTATGAGCTCACAACATGCCGTGTTGCAATGCCTTGTGAGCTTGTTATTTGCCCAGGATATTGGGCCCAGAATTATGGCTCCTCCTAGCAGTCAACAAGCAAGTAAACAACATACAGTACTGTAACAATCGCCCTTTGTGCATTAAGGCAAATCATTAACTAAGGAAAGATTATGCGGGATCGTAGGGTTATAGTTTGTATATTTAATACAGAGATGCCACAAAAAGGTAACTGACAAAATAGACGGTGTTCAATCGAACCCAATACACTTAGCAAAGTGCGTCTGGCCCTACTCTCCTACAAAAGAAATATGCAGGCACACAAACTTACATCAAAAAACAGTGACCAAGGAAACCTGGACAGAGGACTGTAAGGAGGAAATGAGATGCGAGTTGGAAACGACTGACTGGCTATTTCTTAACTCATGTGACACCCCTCACGAACTGATTGACACGTTTACATCCTATCTATTGTTTAATGAAAGTAAAATCATGCGAACTAAATCTGTCAAAATATTCCCTAATAACAATTTATGGATGTCTAGTGATCTAAAGGGTTGCATTCGTGAGAAAAAACGTGCTTTTAAAAATGGTAAGGTTGAGTTAGTCAGAGAAGAAATGTGAATTAAGATCTAAACTGAGACAAGCAAAAATAGATTACAAAGATAAAGTTGAGTACCAATACTTTTCAGGGAATGCCAAGAAAGCATGGGAAGGTTTAAATGTGATGATGGGCAGGGAAACTAAGCAAAAGCGTACCCCCCCGTTGCACCCCTCTCTATCTTTTACTAATGATCTAAATATATTTAAGAGACAGCAACAATTAGGCTGTATCTACAAGGAGGTACTTCGTAAAAAAGCTATCAAGATAGCAAACGACCCCTCTCATTCACTCTGCAGGGAGTTCGAACTACTTCCCTCTGGTAGACGGTACAAAGTACCAAAAGCTAATCGTAACATTTTTTTAAATTCCTTTATAACAAATGCCATTAAGGCACTAAATTATACCATGTCTCGCTAGATTTGTTGTTTTTCCACTGTTTTCCACTGTTGTCCTGCACTTTTTTGCCATGAGAAAATAATTGTGTTAAGTGTTGATGCTGTTGTTGTAACTGTTTGTTTTTTACTGTTGAGAGTGAGACCGAAGACGAATTTCCACACAAAATAAATTAAACTAACTAACTAACTAACTTAACTCCCCCGTTGGACCTGACAGTTCTTCCCCTCTGTGTAGGCCTACACTCTGTTTACAATTCTCTCCGGTTCCCCGTGTGTCACTTCCTCTACATATAACCTTGGATGGGTGGCGACATCAATCTCTGTCACCTGTCAATCACCCCAGGTACAAGGCCCATTACCTTACTCGGGAATAGGAGATAATAATACTAATATATTCACAGTCAGCAACCACATTTCAAAATAAATAACATGTATAGGTAAAATAAAGCAGGATAACATTATAATGTGCTTCGTCACAGTACTGTACGTACTATTATTTTAAAAAAAAATCACAAAATGGCCACTTATTTCCAAAAATGTACATAAACACAAAACGCCCAAAACAACCGCAATATGTCTCATCCTTTGGCACTGCCAGAGCCCCCTTCGGGCAGAGGATGTCCCTGTGTTTTTCTGAGCTGTGCCAGTGAGTCTTGCCGTTGCTGTCGGGCAGAAACCTTGTATCTCCATGTTTTTCTACTTTGTACGTTTTTTCTGTAAATTAATGCTCTACTTCTTTATATTACTGTCGTGTACAGTGTCTCACAAAAATAGAGCAAAGAGCACTTACTGTACGGGTGGCTACATTTCGAAACTGGCACTAGTAAAAAGTTAAAGTGAAACACACATGCGCCCCCCCCCCCCCCCCCCATTTCCTGAAAAGCAACAGCTTTGGACATACAAGTTTCCACCCGACAGGAACGATACCCATCTTTGTGCCAGGTTGAGGAAGCAGCCAGATAAACGCTCCATCTCGCCGGCTGCCAAGCAAAACACTCACTTATATTGGACACTGTCAGATTCCACTAGCTCATGTCATGATGGTCAGGTCCCGCTGGGTCAAATGTTCAAAGCGTTTGTTTGTGGGGTTTTTGACCTGCTTGGAGAACACACAGAGTGGGAATATATATATATATATATATATATATATATATATATTATTTTCTTTTGTTGGCTTTCGCCTTTATTTTTTATGGAGGGACAGACAGTAGGCTGACAGGAAATGGGAGAGAGATGGGGGATGACATGCAGTAAAGGCCGTCGGGATCGGGAGTCGAACCCGCGGCACACTGCCAGACTGGATTACCAGCTGATTACCGCGGAGCCACGGCCCAGGCCTGGGAATATTATTTTGTAAGGCTGGGAAATAATATTATATCAAAATAATATACAGTATATCGTCAAAGATTTGGGATATCGCAATATCGTGGCATTGCATAGGTGTTTTTTGTTTTGTTTTATCATCACAATACGATGACGAAATATCTTGAAATTTGCTTTTGTCCATCTCACTCAGCCCAACTGTACACAGTAAAATCATGAGTGTTTATGAGTTACAAATTGATAAATGAACAGTGAATGTCTACATTCACTGTTGCACTAGGGGTTCAACGGTTTAGTTAGCCAACCGTTTGGTTCACACTTCGGTTTTTGCCTCACGGTTTCGGTTCGGTTTTGGTACAGTCATTTTTTTTTATCCTATTCAGAGTTTCAGACACTTTCCAGTATTTTCTGCCATTCAATATTTTCAAGGATAAAAATGACCTTATATCAATGATATTTTCTGCTTTTCATTATTCTCACACATGTGCAGGCAGGGAAGGGAGGAGAGAGGGGGAGTAAGTGTTGCAAAGTCAAAACTAACGTTTAGTTTAAAATTAAAGATCAAAGGATTTTAGGATATTATGCCTACAATGATTACAAGAAGAGTACACTGTATCATGGAGTATTTTGTTTTGGACAGGGTGCATGTTTGTTAGAAATACTAACAGTCCGACAGGCATTAGTCCGACAACACTGTCACTCCCGACATGCGCTCATGGTTACAACTAACCCGTGGCAGGTTAAAACTAACCCATGGCAGGTTAAAACTAACCCGTGGCTCCCGACATGCATGGCAGGGTACAACTAACCTGTGGCTTCATGTGAGGTTAGGTTTAGGGTTGGGTTTTGGGTAGGGTGTTCGGACTCATGACTGGAGGACTGTCAGTATGTCGGACAAAACAGAACACATGTATGCACCCGCAGGGAACTCTGCAGTGATGTTGTTGTTGTTTTTTGCAAAACCAAACAACTGCGGTCCATAAAGGCGAATTGAACTGTGCAGGGCGTACCGTACGGTTAGTTTATTTTTTAACCGTAAACCGCTGCACCCCTAGAATTTAGTATATACGACCACAAAACAAAGGAACAATCAAAATACTTCAAATAACTTCTCCCCAGACAAATGATTGATATTAGGAACCAAATGGACCCTTAGGGGTCTGTAATCCTAAAAGTTAAATTAACACTGAGTTTTTACAGTGTCGGTTGGGGTCCCAGACAAAGAAATTACATTTTATCAAATAAATAATGCTCGGTGGCTCATGCATTATCAAAGTGTAGGTACTTGAAATTAAAAAGGTTCAGAATTGCTGATCTTCACTTAATATTCAGAAGTTACGGAAGTTCATTATAGCCTACTTGACCTGATTACATTTTCAGAGAGATTCACAAATCCCAACCCCAATTTTGCTCTCAATCTCCATCAAGCCAGTAAATCAAACACAATGGCCCTCCAGCTGATAGCATAGCGGAAATTGAAAACCTGTTAACCCTTAGCCTCTCCTCGGCTTCATTTAACCTCGTCCGACACTTGATTGACAAAACTGTGACACAAAGAAGACCCCAGGTCAGCCCAGATGACCCTTTCTTTTAGAGTACTGAGTGATGCAACATGAGACAATGCCCTCCATCTCCTTACAGGTTTAGAGCAGCAGCTCTCAAAGTGGTGTCCGTGGACCCCCAGGGGTCCTTGAAGGACTTCCAGGGCGGTCCACGGCTAAATGAGTTAATATTGCATCACAATCAGTCTAACCACTTTAACCCTATTAGGCTATTCAAAGATAGCTGATCTACAAGCTCGCAACACGTCTCAGCGCAGAAAAGTGAAATAATTTGGAAATCTTTTCACACAAAGAGGTCCCTGGCACAACATCCTCTGAGATGGGGGTCTGTGGAGGTCTGGTTGAGAACAACAGGTTTAGAGCAGGCCTTGCTCAATGAAACCACCAAATGTTCCCCCAAATAAACTCGCATGAGAAAATGTGGATGGTAAACAAGTCGACCATGATGATGCAATAGCATTTCTACCACAGACTAAACTAAAGTCTTTATTGGCACTATGTGTTGGGCCTTTCAGACGGGCGAGCGAGTGATGTAGGCGTTGTCGCCTGGATGAGTGACAGGTCTACTCATGAGGTGACGCGGGACGCGTAGCATTAAAAAAGCATCACCACAATCCAGGTCTAGTCGCCCGCAGGCGTGTGCACGAAATGAGCATGTGTGCGACAATTTCGCAGGACCGCGCCCACGAAAATATGCTTGCGTAATCAACTTCTCCGTGCGGAAATAAAAAATAAACGCACGCCTTTCATCCCTCCCTGTCTGAAAGCACCTTAACGCTTTCTTCAAATGATCTGCTTTTAATCCCATGGATTAGATTCTGATTTCTGACCAATCACATTTTGAGGCAAGCCATGTGGCAATGGTTCCCAAACATTGTAGCCCGTGAAAGAGAAATTACACATTTGCCTGGGTCCCAAACTGGTGAAAATAGCAGATCTACAAGCTCACAATGCGGCGCAAAGCGACTCGTTGCTTGTAGAGCTTGTGAGCTATTTTCATTACTTCTTAAACATTTGTTTTCTAATTTATGGAATTTCTTAAATCTTTTGTTGATTTCTTCATGAAATTACTGGAAAAAAAACCATTGAATTTGTTTTTAATTCATGAAAATGTTTTGAAATAATACTAATAACCAGAATGTAGGAAACAAAAAATAAAGGGACCCATAACAATGTTTCCGCGACCCACAGATGGCGACTGGCCCAGTGGGTTGGGGGTTTGAAGCTGACTGACCTCGGCAGACGAGACCCTCCTGGATGACGGTCTGCTTGCACGCCCCACAGTGCTTGGCCTTCTTGAAGGTCTTCACCCGGAAGGTATGGGAGTGCAGGGCCTCCAACTCCTCTGGCTGCGAGAAGACAAAAGGGAATGAATGTTTGTGTTAAAAATCACACGTACCAGCACAGCTCACCTTTCAATGAGTCCAGGTGGCCGAGTTCTTTTTAGCTCAACTGTGGGGTTTTTTTTGTTTGTTTTTTAACCGCTAGAATTCCACTAGAATTCTATTCTAAGAATCCGTTGTTCTGTCTGGTAAGCAACACACTTGTACTAAGGAGCTAAATTAAGCAGGTCTGGTTGCCCACAGAGAAGACCTGATATGGAGGTACAGGACAACTCCCCACGCTTGAAACTAGGGATGGGACCATAATCATTATCGTTTATCGCAATAAAATAACTCTCACAACATTCAATGGTCCCCTCAACAACCCGTGTAGACCGGCCGGCCCATACAAAACATTCTGTTATTATCTTCACAAAGCACCGTTATCTTAGCAATGATTAAATACTTTTATTCCAAGATAAACCAAGATATCCACACACTGATTGCTTTTATCAATAGAACAGATACATGCCTGGCAGCGGTTTGAAATATTATTGCAACTTCCATGTTGATGTATGGCAAGGGTGTCCAAAGTGCGGCCCACGGGCAAATGCGGCCCGGGGACAGATTTTATACGGCCCTCGGCTTCATACCTGAATTGTATTACCCCAACATGTTTTTTTTAATAACCTGGGCATTTCCCAGAGTATAATTTGGCTCCTTGATGTCTCATTCTGAAGGGGTAAAAATGCTATTTTATATCATGTTCTAAAACGGTTAGTCCCAATACTTGATTCTGATTGGCTGGTTACCGTCACTTGACCGTTGTAAATCTCACCGATAATCCACACCTTCAATCACTTTGTATCATCCTGCAGCCTTGTAGCTGAACTGGGGAAGGGGAGCACTTGATTGCCTTACACACGCTGGCCGTGCGGGCGTGTAAGCACCACCCGCACTCATATGACTGTGAATGTGTGGCTCCATGCAGCCCCGTAAAGACATCAAGCGCGCTATTCTCCCGTCAAATAGTCTACTTGCCCAGCAAAACAAGGAAGTGTGGCTCGCTCTGGTGGCGCAAAGCGTAGCTACTTTTGTGAATTTAATAGTTTTATGAGGTTAATATTGATATATGTTTGTAACCGTTTTAGAAAAGCAATAATCCACTCGAGGCTCCAGCTTACCAGGTATTTTACAATGTCGGGTCTACCTACGCCTCCCAGCCATTGTAAAATACCTGGTAACCTGAGACCTCTCGTGGCTTATTGCTTTATTTTACCTTGCACGTCTGGCTACAATTGGTAATGTGAAATAAGGCTGGAAAAGTTTTCTGTGTTTTGTTCACAGCACACCTAACAAAAGACCATTGATATTAAATATTGATGATGATAGTTACATAACATCATTTAAATGCGATGCATATACGTATGTGACTTTGTTATAGTAAGCCGTGGAGATGTAGTTGGACTTTGGGTGTTTTAATATTTTCTAAAAAACGTTTGGACACACCTGATGTATGGGGTTGAGAGCGGTCATCATAACGGACGGGGGTTGTGTAACGTGACGGTAGGAGCACGGCGTGCACAGGCATATCTCGCACCTCATGTTTCATGATAAGCCACAACTAGCTAGTATTTATAAATGTTCCATGGTGTCTGTCAGAATGGTCCCCTGCTCCAAACAACCTCCTCTACTCTCCATGGGGTCTAGAGGAGAGCGTCTGCCAAAGACAACACACTGGAAAGAGTTATGTATCTGTGTGTGTGTGTGTGCGTGTGCGACCGTGCGTGCATGCATGCGCACGAGTGTGTGTGTGTGTGTGTGTGTGTGTGTCTCTCTCTATCTGGGAATTTATGTGAGTGTTCATTGAATGTGTGTGTACAGTATTTGTGCATGCATGCAAGCTTGTGTGTGTGAGAGAGACCAAAAGCACATATACACTCCAAGGTCCAACATGCACACAGATCTGCTGAGCACATGCTTTGTACAGGAACCCCCCCCCCCCCCCCCCCCCAAAAAGAAAAGAATACGACAGCTTTATTGGACGTCAAGGCAGGAAGTACCAGTCGGAATGGCTTCTAGCCAGGCGCCCTCCATTAAGCCAAGGTGTGTGTGTGTGTGTGTGTGTGTGTGTGTGTGTGTGTGTGTGTGTGTGCTGGACAGGGTTCAAAGTGGCCATGTGGATGGCATATTGGAGGGACTTAAGGTGGGAGCTTTCATGGAGCACTGGAAAGGCCAGGGGTCTGTGGGCATGCCGGGGGAGAAGGCCCAGTGGCCAATCAGAGAGGGTTCCCAGACTACCGTTGTGTGTGACCCTCTAACCAGTGATGATTGGCCCGTTCTGTCTCCCCATCAATCAAAACACAGCCTAGTGAATGACTCTTTCTCTGATCCTCAGGCTTTTCTTTCTTTCTTTCTTTCCCTCCCTCCCCTTCTGTCTTGTCTTCCTCCATTCTGTCTCAAGACCTCTTGAGGGAGATGTGGTAGGGGCAAAACAATTAACTGAACAGATTACAAACAGACAATGCAACAGCAGAGAAGATGGAGCATACACCGTATTCTAATCAGCTGCGGAAAATATATCAAATAGATATTTTTGTGTATTTTTATATGAACAGTCCATAAACAATCCAATTTTAATTACTTCCTTTGAACAAAAACGTATTGTGAAACGCAGCCAGAAAGAATCTTGATTTAATTCACCTTTTTGATTCCCATTGCTGCACGTTCCTGCAAACACAGCTGATTTTGATCACAGATCTACTCCGTTTTTAATCTCATTCAAGATTACATCCAGATGGTGTATTACTCATTTTAAACTTAATCAGCACGCTAAATTATGTATCTGAAAACATTATAATAAGCTACGTAGTAGCAAACATGCTGAGATACACCAACAACTTTTAAACAAAAAGACTAGACGCGGAGGATGTAGCCAATGTCCCATAGCCTGAATGGATGCAATGCTCAGAAACACAGAGGCTTCCGTTTCAGACTGAAACTACAAAATAAAATGCCCCAAAAATCCATTGCACCCCCACTTTAAAAATGTATTTAGGCATCAACTCAAACCAGCTCAATATATTGTCATATGTGTCCTAATTACTGGTAAAGCAGGTTTAATAACCATATTTTAAACAAACTTTTGAACTATTCATACCAAATGTGAAATGAATCAATGTTGAGAAACTGCATGACCTATTTCTCGCCTTAAATGTTAGCAGAAACTGTTTTTATGGTACAGTTTAGCCTAGGTTAGTGTTTCTCCACAGGGGAGGTACTGGGGCGTACAGAGGATGTCAGCATGGGGGGTGGAACTAGAATAATTAAATAAAGGGGTGAATTGAAGTGTTCTGGAGGGGGTCGTGTTTTTGTTTCTTCTATCGTATAGAATATTCCATCACACATTTTCATCAATAGACTTCCTTTCTTTATCTAAAACGGCAGTCAAGTGAGGCGCTTTTTGTGAACCATTGGTGTTTAGTTGAGCGTGTATTCATGTAATTATGGTCGATACACAGCTGGACGTCTGATATGGCTGGCCAGCTTCAGTCTCAATTAATTCCCAGCTTTGGCTGTTCATGAAAACAGAATTTTCAATAGCTTGGCGACAAGGGGTCGGCCATAGCTCAATGGGTAGAGAGCTAGGCCATGTGTATGTGGGATTCTGAAGATATCCCCGTTTGTCCCCAGCCTGCCCACAGTACTCTGTGTGTTGAAGTGTCTCTGAGCAAGAGACTTTAATCCCTAACTCTCAATAGTTTAGGGTGAGTAAATGCAGAGGACAAATTTCATGCACTGTATGTCCAAATGTACAGTGAGAAAAATATTCCAAAAGAACAAATGTATCCAATGGATTCCTTTTCTGGACACGTAATAATGTTCTCGCATATACTGTAAAGACTTTTTTTCTGTTCTATTTTTTTAAGACATTGCATCATTGCATGTTAAAATCACCATATTTGCAAGCTGTTCCCCGTCATAAACATTGTGCTGAGTTATCAGTCAGAGACGAACAGACACAAAGTTCATGGAGCTTCATGCAGGTGGATGGCTGGGATAGCTACTAAACTAGCTTCATTTCCCAGAAGTGTTTTTGTTTTGTTTAGTTTAGTTAGTTTTTCTTAACATTAGTCGTAAGTTCTGTTGTCCCTGAAAATTGTAGTTTGGGTGAGTGTTCACTGTTCACACACCATAATGAAATTGAGTGAAATGTATTGATATATGAGAACAGTAAAATGTCACTGTCAATGTGTACAATGAAATGGGCACCTTGTCGCTGTGTACAGTGAAAAGTGTGCACCTTGTTGGTGTGTACAATGAAAATGTGTACAACCTGGGGAATGTGTACAATGCATGGCAACAATTAACAAAATGGGTTGTATGTATCTAGCCCTGAAACAGGACTGTCATAATCATGACAGTCATGACGCAACTTCACCCTGTTTTACACACTTGCTCCATTTACAACGTAACGTCTACAAATGTTCAGATTTATGCAGTGCCAACAGGGCACTGCGCCATGGATGCAGTGCCCTGTTGGCCAGGTGTAGCTAATCAGTGCCGATTACACCTCAGTAACGGCTGCGCCCAGGGCACCCCTCTGTGGATTTGTCTATATAATAGCTAACTACCCCAGCTACACTTCTCTTCATGCACAAACACAAGTCTTGCTTTTGTCTTTCTCACTTCATCCTTTCTCACTCTGTCTCTTTCTCCTCGACATTTATTTTTCTGGGGCATATCTATCCATTCAGCTCTCTTAAGTCTTACATTGTTTAGCTCTGACACCGGTCTATTCCCTCCCTCCCTTTCACCCTGCCACCATCCAAACTTCTTTGCCTCTGTCTGAGGTACCCCCGGTAAACAGAGGTGGATTTATGGCTGCAGACAGACTGCACGGGAGAAAAGCAAAGCCTCTTGTCTGTCTCCCATGATGCTGCTCTCACAGGGCTGTAAGTAACCTTGTTAGCACGGTGCAAACTTCAATGAACTCTGCCAGTGTAAAAAAAAAAACAATCTTGGTGGGCCATTATATGCACATCAAAACATTCTTATAAATCAATGTCACTTGAACATTGTGTTGTGTTATTTCATGTCATATCATGTCCTGTAGATACTGTAGATGTTAGGTATGTGCTTACTTGTTCTCCGATATGTGTGGTGTGGGTGATGATGGCTGATTTATCCTGTGAGCATTGTTTAGATCAATCCACAATAGGCGTCTCTTCCCCTGGTCCCCTTTCTCAAATGGCAAAATATGACCCACACCACATGCAGTTGCGGTTAGTCCACCTAGACGTTGCTTTTATCTTGTTAATATTGTGTGGGCTTCTGATATCCTATTCACATCTTTGTGGTAAGCACAGACGCATCAATGACAAAGGGAGAGAGAAACAACAGCAAGACAAATGCCCCCCATCCGCAAAATAAAAAGAGACACCTGAGAAGAAGAGAAATAGCAATGATATAGTATGTCAGCTCAACCCCAGTAAAATGGAGCTAACATCAATCTGCCATTCAAGGGTCACACAGGACAGCAAGGCACTGGTTTCGAATGCTGTCATGCAATGATTGGGACATTATCGCAGCTTTTTGGTGGCAGTCAAACAGTTAACTATTGACTATGACCTGCCAGTAGATGTTTTGTAATTATTCTGTGGGTTGATGATGGCTAACAGAGGCACGGCTTTCTGGCCAGTAGCAGTCGGAGCAAACGTTGTTGCCCAAAACATGATTTACTATTAGTGCGTATCGGGTTGTAACTCGGACAGGGCTGAGTCGGCTCAGGCGAACTTCACAATGTTCGACACGGCAACTCGCTCGCTTTAGCCCACTCTGTGGTGCCTCTCGTGGCATCGGTCGTGGTCAAAACAGTAGCCATTATCAACCCACAGAATAATGACAAAAAGCCTACTGAGCATGTCAGTAGATCAGTAGGTGACCTACTTGGAGTCTTAGACCAGTCAATAGTCGGATTAAAACGTGATAATGTCCCATTCAGTGCATTCAGACGCATCCAAATGGGGTGGAGCAAGGCCAGTGTTTGTGCCTCGGAGCCACATGGCAAGGACAGGACAGGCGAACCTTCATTCCATCTCTGGGCTATGCCTCTCCAGTACGTAATGTGATTAGCTTAATCTAGTTAGGTTGAAACAATGCGCACGGCTGTGTTGGGCCTGTCATACTGGCAAGGGAGGTGTGGGCAGTACTCATATGTTTTACTCAACTAAAAGTAGCAATGCCATTATGTATAAATACTCTATGCTATGTTATGTGTTCAAATATTAAGTAATTGTACAAAAGTATCAGTGAAATATCCCTTTAACCCATTCTGGGCGGGAACCCCTTTTGGTGTATTAAAGATGGAGTGCCACATTTTTTTTATTTTTCCAGTTTTTCATGTGTCTATGAGGTGACAGTACTTCATTAGACACCCTGGAGTCGTTTATGTACAATGATGTATTCCCTTTGTATTTAGGGTTTCTTCCTGGAGGCTGAACCCTTGACAGTCAACCGTGGCAATGAAAAAAACAGTAACATAGTGACATCACATTATCAGCCCCTCCCCTAACCCCTCCCCCTTTATCATACAACTACAGATGTGGGTGTGGCTTAAGTTCAGGTGGATCACCACCCATCACCACCCACCAGGCAAACCAGGCTTACTTAATGAACTGGTGGGGGTGCCCACATAAAAACGACATTTTAACAAATACTGTACACTTTTTTGAAAAACATATAACAATAAGACCTGATGATCATGTTTTAGGGTGGAAAAAAATCATGGCACTCCATCTTTAAGCATTGTTATACTTTAGCTATTGAAAAATAGAGCTTGTAGGTCTGCAATTTCTTTTTTGTCCTGAAAATGTGGTGCAAATCTTTGAACATATATTTTTTCAGAGCGAAGGTTTTTAACTCAAATCTTTGCTTCTGTGGGGTCACTGGAACAACATATTTTTGGATGGGGGTCAGTGGCCAATTTCATAATTTATTTTTAGAAACTTTGAGAACGACTGATATTGAAACAGGTTTTTCATTAAACTGTCATGATTTTGAAGACATTTTGTAGAATCGTCCTCAGGTCGAAATGGGATAAGTACAGTACTTGAGTAATGTACTTGGCAGCATGACATGGTATTTTTATGAGGCACGATGCACAACTTAAGCAACATAAGCAAGCCACAGGCAGGTGTTGGAGAAACACCCTTGTCCTAGCCAGCGCTGCATGGTAAAGCGCCCGCTTAGTTTAACCACATTACCCAAACGGATCATAAAGACCACAGGAATGAAATCTGCTGTCATCTGTTATGGATGCAATCATACCATGCAGGTGTTATTGTCTGAGGTTCACACAAAGATCATTATTAGCATATATGTCTTGAGCGGTGGCACACCGTCTCCAAAGAAAGGCTTTGTGTGTCTCTATGTATGTATGTATACATGTAAAAGGGTTACCAGTGAAGGGCAACCTGCCTATTCACTGGGGACTATGCAAGGCAGAGGCGTCCACCCCCCTGAGTCCAAGTTAGACTAGACCGCATACCTAATGTATGTATCTATGTATGTATGTATGTATGTCCGCTTGAGTACGGCAATACCGCTGGGTGACCAAAAGTGTCACTGTTGCACAGCCTAACACACACACACACACACACACACACACACACACACACACACACACACACACACACACACACACACACACACACACACACACACACACACACACACGTTATGTCTATAACCTCATGTACATACTGTACGTATGTACCTGCTTCTATTTGGACCTGCATAGCCCTGTCTATGGTGTCTTGACATTTTATCTCTCATTCCGGAAACTAAAAACTATGGAGCACACTAAATAATTTCACCAACCTGTAAACCTGTGATGTGACAATAAAAGAAGTCCTAAAACAACAAAGTAATTACAGTAATAGCCGACTGAAATGATGAAATGATCTCTGCAATGTTTGTTATATCAAGAATGGAAGAATAAAAAATGAATGACAAAATGACATGCACATACGTGTCACTGTGCTGGTCTCATTGTCTACGTGCTGCAGTGGCACATATTTCAGATTCCAAATCAAATTACTTTCCGATGTGGGGGTTCCGTTTTAATCAGCGAGTGTTGCCATAGCGATCAGCAATGTTTCCCCCACTGTAGCTGAGACTTCAAAGTAACGTACATTTACTTAAGTACTGTACTTAAGTACAATTTTGAGGTATTTGTACTTTACTTGAGTAATTCCAATTTCCAATACTTTTACTCCACTACATCTCAGAGACAAGTACTGTACTTTTACTCCACTACAATTATTTGAGCAAACGCACACATGGGAGGTCCCAGTCCTCTCAGTTCTAGCTCCGTCTGGTATATGCCAATTGTCATGCTGAGTGCTGACACATTTCTTTTGCCTCCAGTCTAATCTGTGTGTGTGTGTGTGTGTGTGTGTGTGTGTGTGTGTGCGCGCGTGCGTGCGTGCGTGCGTGCGTGCGTGCGTACATGGTGTGTGTGTGTGTGTGTGTGTTTTGGGGGGTACAGGGTCAGCGAGGCCAGGGGAACTCAAGTTGGAATACCTCCCATTTTAAGGGGCTCGAGTCCCAGACAGCCTCTTGACGAGCACAAACAAACAAAGTTCCCCATCACAGACCAGCCTCTTGCTTTGACCTGCTTCTTACTTCCTCCTCTGTGCCGTTTAGCCTCAGCCGGCAGCATGTGAATAATAAGACAGCGTTGTAGCGGGACACTCTCTTTTGTGGGTTCTTAATTGTTTCCGATGATTACGCTCTCTGGGTTTGTTTATTGTTGGGGAGCGGGGGGGGGGGGGGGGGGGGGGGATGCTGGATTTGAACCACTTTCAACCCCATGGCGTCCCTATTTTGGGCACGCATCACTGGCAACTTTCTTTTTTAAAGAAGAAAAATAAAACGTTTAAAAAAATAGACAAACTCTAGCCAAATAAATGCAAATACATATAGGGATTAAGTGGTAACGGGTAGACGCGTGAGAGATATGCGGGGTGACAGGGGAGAGGGATGGGGGCGTGTCCAGTCATGTGGGTATGCTCACAGGAGACGGAGCCCATGCGTGATTGTTTTGGGTTTTGCATAGGAGTGTTGCAGAATGCAGAGCCATGCAAATGGGTGCTTCGCATTCCCTCCACACTTCAGCCTTTCAAACGGACGCACAAAGGAAAGAAGCGGGTTTAGACAGGGCTCTCGCGACCCCCAACAGGCTGGGGGTCAGTGTAGTGTGTGTGTACACACACACACACACACACACAGCCCCTCAGCAGCTACAACTCCTGGGAACAAGTGTCCCGTTCTCCTGAGAGAGGCATCTCCCTCATACTCTTAAGCATGCACGCGCACACATACATAAAGATAGACATGCACTCACTAAAAATGCACACGTGTGTTACGCACGCGCACGCGCGCGCGCGCACACACGCACACACACACACACACACACACACACACACACACACACACACACACACACACACACACACACACACACACACACACACACACACACACACACACACACACGCAAATAGACTGATGGATGGGCGTTCGTGTTGTTATTGCCGTCAGTTTGAATAGTAAAGGAAATATAACACACTGCATGTGGTCTTTGTTTGCTGACAAAGCCTAAAATGCACAACATAAATGGAGGAGTCACAAAACTAAAAACTGGTTCGCCACTCGCATCGCCACAGTCCACGCAAAGCCGTTCCTTCCAGTCAGATTAGTGCTGCACAATTAATCGGAATTAAACATCAGTCAAGCACTTGACTGATGTTGTCTGTTTAAAGTTGGCTCCATGTGCCACATTTTGATTGTAGTAATGTTCAGCAACTACAGACTAAAGACAAATATTTTCATGGAAACATTTTGAATCATGATCTCAATTCTTGCGGAGGAAAATTGCGATTCACATTTGTGCAAGAATCGTGCAGCACTAAATCAGATCCCCGCCATCAAAAAGAAAACACTCTCACTGGGTGAGTCTGGGTGGCGCATGGGGGTAAGGTTCCTGCCCACCATGGAGACGGCTTCCTCCGGGGTGTCTCCGGCTTGGCGGGGAATTCCAACAAACACAACCGGCTGTATTTGGGAAGCCGGCAGGGGAGGGTGATCTCTGTCACTGCACTAGACATTCCTAGCAGAGAGTAAAGGTTGGTTGTATAGGGCGCCTGTTCGCCAGCGAGCGGAAACCAACTGAGCGGAATAACGTGATCCTCCGCATCCGTTGTGCCCTCCCTGTGAAAACTCCTCGCTGTCAGGTGAAAAGAAGCGGCTGGCTACTTTATGGATATTGAAGACATGTCGGTTCTCTACAGTACACCCTATACCCAGACCAACAGTAGGAGTATGCAGTGACAGGGACTGAGTGGAGGAATTGGGAATTGGCACGACTGAACTGAAGGAACTGATGAAAATGATTGCAGACAGAATTGCATTATATAGAAACTAATTTGCAGTTATAGACATATGAAAAACAAAATACCAAATGGTGTATTTGTCATGCTGTTCATAACATGCTAATTCAGTACATGCAGTAGTGCTTAACTCTTGAGACTGTAAAATATGGACCCAACTGTTGTTAACGCTTCCAGTAGGCTGTTTCAGTGCTAGTTCGGTAATGCCATATAGCACTATGGGCTAAATCATTCCAGGCTCTGCTGTGCAACAGACATTCCAGCTGTATAAGGTAACCGAGAGAGGCTGTTTTCCTCCTTAACGGTATGACTGCAAACTGTTCCCCTTCAACTGCAATGTCTGACTCACACAGACACATAGTGATGTCACTACCAAGCTTAAGGTCTCCAGCATTCACCTCATTAACAAAAAGCAACCGCGGGCGCATTCACACACACACACACACACACACACACACACACACACACACACACACACACACACACACACACACACACACACACACACACACACACACACACACACACACACACACACACACACACACACACACACACACACACACACACACACACACACACACACACACACACACACACAGGAATAGTAAACCCAGCTTCTACTGTAGTTACTTTTAGTGGCTAGGTTTAAGAGAGACAGAAACGCACACATGCGCTCATGTACAGCATCCTACATGTATGTCTCGCAATGTCCTGTTTCTGCGTCCATGCCAAGTTTCCTTGCATGTTAATCGTCTCTCTCGGGTGGAAACCTCATATGTCCAAATCTTTTCAGGATTCAAATTGATAGCAAGCAAGTAGCAGATCTGCAAGCTCTAGGCTTCGAGCTTGCAGATCTGCTACTATTATATTGATGCTTTAGTCAGTGTGATGCTGTAGTATGATCAAGTAGGGCATTCATAAAAAATAAAAAACATCTCACCTGTATGAACCGAGCGGTGCAACTATACGTACTGTACTGTACTCCTCCCTGGCCTCTGTGTGTGTGTGTGTGTGTGTGTGTGTGTGTGTGTGTGTGTGTGTGTGTGCACATACACAGGGACACACATAGCTGCGTATTGGAGCGGAGGCACCGCTCAAAAACCCACAAAAAACCCCCACAAAAAGTTACAATATAATAATTGAAGCATAATATAGCTAGCTGCTTATCAGAAATTGAAATTCTAATACAAAAATATTTTTTTCATATATTTTCATGAACGCAAATGACGAATAGACGAATAGACCGTTCTCGGATTTCGGGATGTGTGGTTCCAGACTCAGTCTACGTTTGGCATTGCATTCGGATCGGAGATTGTGGAATAGTCTGGCTATAATTTTGGGTTAACTGCCAAGCCCTATTTGCAGTGTGACCTCATTAGTTTGAGTGTAGCATCCTATTCAAGGTCAGCCGTCTCAAGGCAGGTTCTCACACTCAATCTGCCATATTGGATTCAAGTTACAGCAAGAGGTAGAACTCCCATTATCTATTCCATTATGAGCCGTAAGTTATTTTTACTGTACAACTGCAATCAATATTCATCAGCAAGAGTAGGGAGGAATGGATGATCAATCTGTAGTTAGATTTTAATCTGATGCAATACAATTTGAAATTAGAATTTAAAACCACTAATGCATGTTGCGATGCATTGGGACACATTGACCGCTTATAGATAGAAGTATAAAATAAAATAAAAGTATAAAAGGGATTGTGACAATATTCTTATTTTTCAGTTTTTAGGTTTTCTGACCTCAATTGCACGCTAATTGCCGCTAATTTACAGAAAGAAAACACTAAACGTTTGAATATGGACTGGAGATAAGAGGATTCTGCCCGACAGCAACAATATAAAAGAACTTAATTTGCTTTCCTCCACTGAGCTTACAGTGATATATAGGATACAATGCACCAGTGGTGGAAAAAGTACTCAACTGTCCAGTATTCAAGTCCAGTATTCAAAATGTACTTGACGAAAACATACAAAAGTATCAGCATCAAAATGTACTTAAAAGTACAAAAAGTAAAAATACTCAAATTGTCCAATGTCCAAGTTCCGAGTTCAAAATGTGTAAAAAACATCTTAGCTGGTCTAAATCTTAGCAGATCTACAAGCTCACAATGCGCATACCGCGTACCATCGCCGGCCCGGCCAATCGGAGGACAGGAAGTATCGGTGTCCGGGGGCGGAGACAGACAGCTCAGTTAATGAGGCCTGTCCAGTCAGCTGGGATAATCAGCCAGTTAGCACGGTGTCGTCTCTCATATGCGACGCCATGTGCATGGCTGGGCATCGTATAGCGCTCAGACGCCCAGAGGTCACCGCCTCGTGTACCCATCTGTGCCTCGATCTGTGTCTCTGTGTGTGTGTGTGTGTGTGTGTGTGTGTGTGAGAGAGAGAAAGAGAGGTTTGTGTTTGTGCTTGAGCGTGCACATGGGAATGGGGGTGTGTGGTGCGTATTCTAGTGTGTGTGTGTATGTGTGTGTGTGCGTGCGTGCGTGCGTGTGTGTGTGCGTGTGAGAGAGAAAGAGAGTGAGTGAGAGAAAGAGATTGGGTTTATTCGTGTTTGTGTTGCTTGAGCGTGCACATGGGAACGGCCAATGGAGTTGGGCGTGTTCTAGTAGTGTGTGCACGTGTGTGTGTGTGCATGTGTGTGCAGTGTGTGTGTGTGTGTGTGTGTGTGTGTGTGTGTGAGTGAGTGAGTGCATGCATGCATGTGAGTGAGAGGCTGTGCTGATTAACCATGTATGCCCCTTTAAAAAAAAGCTAAAATGGAAGATATACAAGCTTACAGATCGAGCTGAGGACTGACGCTAATACTTTTTAGAAAATGACTGGAAAACACCAAGCACACACACATAGGCCTACTGCAGATGTAAAGGTTGTGCACAAGGCCGTGCACGCAGAGGCGAGGAGGACACACCGTGTGTGTGTGTGTACTGTGTATTTGTTTCCCACTCGTGCAAGAATCTCGGAGAACCTTCGCAAAGCAGCGTGACGCTCCCCAACTCCCCCCTCCCACCCTGAGCATGATGTTCTCATTCACAGGGCGGTCATTCTTCACCGTGCCACGGCCCAACGTGAGCCGGCGGCGAGGACCATCTGACCCCCTTGACCTATCCCCACTTCTCCCCTTCCCCTATGCCTGACCCCTGTTGTCCCCCCCCCCCCACCCCCCCACACACACACACACACTGAGCCCTCTTCTAGTCAATACTCTCAATACCCTCTCCCTTTCATGGTCTGGATCCCACTGGTGGAAGATGTACTCAGATTTGTTTTTGTTTTAAGTAGCAATATCAAAAGAAGGTTGTCCCAAAAAGTAACAGTAGCATATCCAAAATTGCTAGCATGCTCTAGCATGCTCCGATTGCTCAGTCCTCCATTCATTAGCATTTTTGGATATGCTACCTTTTGGGTATTATATATTTTATATATATTTTATAATTTGGTGCAAATCTCTGAATACAAAGACATTACTTTGGTAAGTTTGAGAACCACTGACATATAGCAACATACACTTTTCAGAAAACTGCTAGCATTTAGAACACATTTTTCCTAGAATCAGTACTGTACCAAAAGCAAAAAGCAAAAAGCACTTACACATTCTCTCCCCTCATCCTCTGATCCCGGACCCCGCCCCCCGCGGTGTCACATGAGTACAAAGGGGTCTTAACAAGCCAGGTTTCTTGATACTGAAGGATTCCATGGGAACCAGGAGGGCATGTTTGATGGACGCATCAAAACGGATCAGGATCAGAAATTCTTTTCGCTCGCACTATACGAGGGAATGTGTGTCTGACGAAGCTGATGAGATGATCTTTCTCACCAGGTCTTTAGTGTCACAGTGTTAACCCTGTAAGACCTGCTGGCTGAGCCTGGGGCTGATTGGACAAGCGCTTTTCTCAAAATCGTGCTGGTGCTCAAACTTTTTCATGTCAAGGACCCCCAAAATTATTATTATTATTATTATGTGTACGACTGCGTACCACCATCTGAAAATATGTTGTTCCAGGGACTCCCAGGGGCAAAGATTTGAGTTGAAAAATAAATACATAAATATATGCACACATTTTCACGAATCTTTCAAAAATAGCAGATCTACAAGCTCATATCGCGACACGAGCTTGTACACCTGCTATTATGAGTAGACAAAGTATAAACCCTGGTTGAGAACCAACGTGCTATATTTATACAGTATAGCTAAAATCTAAAGTGACTCCGATGTTTTAATGATTTAGCACGGCACCGAGTGCTATGAGCTTGAAGATGAGCTTGTAGATCGTGAAAATAATGTTTAAATCTTTGAATGTATACTTCCACAGTAAACAGTCTTGACATGAAATAGTTTGAGAACCACCGATATAAAAAGTTAGGGTTTTCAGAAAACTCGTGATTTAGAAGACATTTGTAGAATCTGGTCCTCAGGAGACAAAAGTAGACAGAAGAAATCAGCAGCTACACAGAGCATGCAATTGACAAGGGTTTTAGAATCGTTCCCATTTAATTTCATAGAGATCTCAGTATAGACAGAGGGGGAGGTGACACGTGATACACATGTAGACATGCTCTACACGTCACTGCTTCGCCAGGGACTAAAGACACGGTACTAAATCTAACAAATAAATACATAAATTATATCTTAAAATCTAATGGGGGGTCCATGGCACAAGATCTGGCATACACACAGGTAACTTTCCATTGTTTGCTTTCTCCTTTTTTTCAGTCACTCTTTACACACATTTTATTTTAGTTCTTGTAATCTAAACTCACTGTAGTGAATTTCCGATCAAGCAGAAATATGAAAGGAAATGTATATGACCTTCCTCCATTTGCTCTGTCGTTGTTTACGTCAATATGGTTTTTAAGTAACCAATCTGGTAAATCTACCACACAACCAATGTAATGATAGATACACCCCTCAGGCCTCACACACCAAAACTAGCCTCGGATACACAAGGTTTACAACTGCTGAAAGAAGTGCATGTGAAATAAATCACGTCTGTGGCTGTGACAAATCCCTGAATCATTTATCCCACAGCAGACAGCCAATGCCAGGGTAAAGTTCAGAGAATGAACGAAAACAGCAAGCCTCGTCAACAAACAAACAGACAAAAGGAGGATTTGTCTCCAATGCGGGGCCTCTCTCCTCGACAAACACCAACGCCCACACGGCCACTTTACTCCTGATCCCCCGAGTTTCTGTCTTTGCTTTTTGACTAGGCTCGCATCTGATCCTAATTAGTTGTTACCCAGCGCGAGCCTAAACAACGTCGCTGAGATCAACGCTGTCCCATTGTCTCCAGTCGCTGCGTTCAGCTGACAGCCGATTCGTTCAGAGTAATATGTTTGCTCGACGGCTCGACGTCACCGCAGAACACTTCTAGGGCCCCCGGAGTGCACACAAGACGAGACGTTTCATGGCCCTGCCTGCACGCCACGGAGCACACACTCCCCTGACCACTGATATAATCGTTGCCTGGTTGCATCGAGAACCCACAGTGGGATCCATATCGGTCAAAAGAGAGAACAAAATAATTTGTGCATAAATCACTGCTATTGATTGGTTGGTAAAACGATATTGAACCAATCAAGGAGTAAAAAGTTATTCGGACAAAACCTCTTAATTCCATTGGACCCTCAAACTGTCTGCTAAAGCGGCTAACTCCACCACCTCTCAGTAATTGACAATATATAAAGTCACCAACACCAACTTTGATGAGGCAGTAAAATTGCTTTGTTTTCATTTCCTGATTGTTTTTTTCTGAAAAATGAACATATTGTACAGGTAAAAGTCATAGGTTCAGCTGGCTGCAATACCATGAAGAAATCGGAGCAGCACTGCTCTGTATAAATTAAACAGGATATGGTGGTTTCGAGTGCACACAGACAGCACTGTATTCTGGACAATCAGTGGTGGAAAGTCAAAGTAAATAAGTACTGTACTTACGTACATTTCTTTAGGTATGTCTACTATTTTACTTCCACTCCACTACATCTCAAAGGCAAATATTATACTTTTACTCCACTAGAATTATTTGAAAACGTTAGTTACTAGGTTAGTTATATACTTAGTTTGTAGATTTTGATTCTTATTACAAAACATATATTAATCACTTCAGCCTTATACATTTCGGCCATTTGAAAATAGCCGATCTACAAACTTAGATCTGCTATTTTCAAAAGATTTTATACATTTGAAAACTTGACATTTGATATTCTGCACAATGAGTACTTTCTTTAAAGGGACACTTCACCCTTTTTGCAAAAACATAGATCACTTTCCTGGGGGTATTTATGTGTGTAATATGTGGTTTTAGATATTTTAGATTGTAGCAGTGAGCCTGTTGTCTCTGATGTCATGGACACTGGTCTCACTACCTTCCTGGACTACAATTCCCATAATTATTTGGTGCACTGCTCCTCCTTGTGGATAGGGGGGAGAGCTGTCTTACTGAGACAACATGTAGTCCAGGAAGGAAGTGAGCCCAGTGTCCATGACATCATAGACAAAAGGCTCACTGCTACAATCTAAAATATCTAAAACCACATATTACACACATAAATACCCCCAGGAAAGTGATCTAAAGCTTCTAAACGTCATTAACATATATTTTTTTGCAAAAAGGGTGAAGTGTCCCTTTAAGAACATTTTGATACTAATACGTTTTTTACTCAAGTAAATTTTGAAATCCGGACTTTTACTTGTATCAAAGTATTTCTACATTGCAGTATTGATACTTTTACTTACTGAAGGTAAAGTACTTTTTCCATACAGTACTTGAATTAATTTACTTAGTTACTTTCTACCACAGCCCACAGGTAACAATTACAGTGGTCAAAACGAGAGGAGGGAGAGAGAGTTATTTTATTCCAAAACACCCCTAACCCCCAGTCCTGCCAATCCCCCCCCCCCCCCCCCCCCCTGGCCGCCCCGACCAATTCGACTTCCTCTCCTTTGTTCTCCTCTCTGGTTCCCTCCAACCGACCGGCCTTACGGTGCACAGTCACCTGCTTTTCATTTAGGGGGAAGAAATGTACCCCGGGCATTCCAATGTCTCCCCCCCACCACCACGCTCCCCTCCCTCCTCTCGCTACATGCATTTCATCTCGAGGCGAGGTGGATCCTGGGGAGGAAATTACCCAGTCACCCAGAAGAGAAGGAAGAAAATCCCTTGGTTTTTTTTCACAGACCATCAATTGCATTCAGAGGGGAGACGAGAGATGACACCTCATGGCGGCTGACAGGTCCTCTGACATGGCACTCTGACCTGAAGCTACAATCCGGGACTTTCTTTTTTTTTTCCTTCCATCTACGAACATATTCGGACCCCTAGGGTCCCCCTAGGCTAGGGCCCCCTAGGCTAGGGTACGGCAGGTGCCAACTACGTAACGTACCTGTTCATACCCCCCCGTATACCGTATCCGGTTGCTATGCAATGCCTCCGTCCCCACCAGCTACGTATAGGATTTTTACATCCAGGCTCCTTATCTCCATTAAAAGCAGGATTTTCAAAGCCCTGTAGTGTATCTCAAAAGCTTCGAGTGCTGTCCACGGTGAACCGATTTCACCGATTTCATTCGTGACTTTGTCTCGCATCGCTCCGGACATGTAACCGTTTCTGACAAGAGGTAAAGGGTGTGCACTAATGCTAATGAACACTCCTCACACTCCTCACACTCATAGCGCGCCACTCGGTGGCGCACTATGAGCTTGTAGATCTGCTATTTTTCAATAGCTAAATTATAACATAATGTTTAAAACACCTAAAGAGGTTTCCGCCCAAAATGGGTTAATGAACAAAATGTTATTTTAAACAATCTGGATGGGTATGATGAGTATGTTCATACAATACTGTATAGCACATCTGCGGTGGTTGGACTTTGTAGAGGTCCCTACTCTTGCATTCTGAAATTTAGACCCTGGCATTGGACATGCACTTGTGGTGCATTTATATACCGATTTTTACCCCAAAACGCTTTACATAGATTGTGCATTACATTCACCCATTCATTTCACACACATATTGGCGGAGGAAACCTTGCAAGGCACCAACCTGCACATCAGAAGCGCAAGGACACTTCGACAAACTAACTCCGGGGGAGCCCAGGATCGAACCGGGAACCTCCCGGGTCCCATCCGGCCGCTCTGCCGGCCACTCTACCCCTCAGCCACTGCTGTCCCTGAGTGACTGCATGCAGTAGTCTCTAGAGCACACATAAAACTGGATTGTAGCTTTAACGGGTGGTTTAGGATAGTGATGAGAGTTTGTTTTGTGAACCAAAGAAGATGAACAAACCGCATTGGAAACTGAGATAGAAACGTTGCGGATTCGAGTCCCGATCCTGTGTCTTCCCCATATATATATATATATATATATATATATATAATATATATATATATATATATATATATCTGATTGGCCGCTGCTGTTCATTGGAGTGATGTGTCGACAACAAAGGCAGAAGTCAAGTGGAAGTGCTTAAGGGATGCTGCCACTCAAGTGACTACCGGCCAATCACAGCGTGTCTTTTCCAGGATTTATTAATTCAATCCAAGGGAGTTTTATTGGGATGGATGAGGAAACAAAAATGTTGGCATGTATTGTATGTATATACATGCCAAATGTACTGTAGCCCCCCTCATGTCTGTCACCTGCTGTGAAACTCACACTACTTACACTAATTGACTGAACGCTTGGCAACTCCCCGCCAGTGTTCCTCCCCAATGGACCATGGAGAACTGCTCAGACAGAGCAATAATGAGTCTTAAATGGCTCTTTGAAGAACAAGAACAATCAGCTACTGAAGAAACATTTTATTTAGTGAATGGATATTCATGCTCCATATATTATGGTTCTCTCAAAGTTCTTTGAGGCACCTTAAACCACTAAAACTCTCAATTTTGGGCTAAATTGGCACACATTCACCAGCTGCGGTGCATTGCGAGCTTGTAGTTTGGTTGTTTCAGACGACGAGATTTAGTGTAGATGGGTAAAAAGGAGAGGACCAAGTATAGAGCCCTGGGAGACACCGGTCGATGAAGTAAAGGGTTTAAAATTGTTACAGGGTTTTTTTTCTAGAACCATTGTGGTTCTTCTATATGACATCACACTGAAGAACCAGTTTTGGTTCCATTCGGCACCGTTATCTTTATGTGTGTATATAATAGTAGGGGCCTGCGTTCAGAGAGACACATGCAATGTATTTAGAGAGAACCAATTCTATTTATGTTCTCCTGATGAAAATTCCATCACGCTCGTTGAGATTTGGCTTCGAGAGGCTGACGCATCCAGGAAGAGGGTGTTATCGTGCCTGATCTCTTCCCAACAGAGAGAAAATACACAAGCACCAATTCAGACACATTACGCCACATTCCTCAAGGATAAAGGCACGTTATTGAATTCAGACAAGAGAGGAGGGCGGGGCTAACGTCATTAGAACCTGATTTAATTTTAGATATGCCTCATTTTGACTCTTTGTTAACGTGTTAAGCTTTGCTCTACAACATCAACGTTTTTTTTTTTTCCTGAAGAGGCACACTGGTAAACTGTGAGACACGTCCAGGTATGCTTTGTGATTTTGTTATTATTGCATTAAAAACGATACGATGCGTTGTAAGCTTGTAGATCGTTTATTTTAGGCGTGCCTTGAGATTTTGACTTTCCCATTGGTGTGCCTTGGGCACGAAAAGTTTGAAAACCATTGATCTATATAGTATTTACTAGATTGTAATTCTTGTCATGTTGAGTCATAATAGCCTGTTTAGATTCTATGCATGGTTGCCAAGTATAAAATGAACAGTTGAACACCCTGAAAAAGGTCTGAAAAGAAAACACATTGATATTGAAATACCTTGGCATGGATTCAGCAGGCTCTGGGCGTGTTTAAAATTCTTACAACAAAGTGTTTTGCATTCTTTGAACAAAATCCACATTAACAGACTCATAAAAGTTCAGCTCCAGTTGTTTTCACTGAGAATCTCAAAATCCCCCGAGATAAGACTTCTGTTTTAAGAAAACAAGAGAGCAGAACCTTCTCTCAGGGGGATTGTGACATAGAGGGCCTATGAAAACAGATGACACAACACATGTCAGTGGCGTCATTTAAGATTGATAAGAAGGAGTTTACCCAATAAAGACGTCTAAAAGTTCATCATGGTATATGAAACTCTTGGTTATAGCCCATGGGGGTTTCATGCAAGACAGGAGTGTATCGTCAACTTTGATAAAAGATAAATTAATAGGGATACCACCAAAAGTATATTCGTGTCAGTCTCCAAATTCGATTTGAATATTTAAAAATAGATTTAGCATATATATATAACGGCTAATACTACTGTACAGTAAATCGCCATTGATGTATTGTCACTCGAAAAGTAACTATGACGATTGAGAAGGCTGTGCAAATCTTCACAAAAGTATATTCATCAAAAGCTGTCACCACTTAATGTTATTTGAGTATAATAATATTATAATAAATAATTTGGTAGCCTATATTACATACTATACAAATTTATGATACAGTATATATTAAATTATATATGTATATTAGGCGTGTCGATTTGAATTAGAATTGAGATTCCCGTTATGAATGATTCAAAATGGATTCATAATTTCCAAAAATCGATTTTAAGCTCAGTGTCAGTCTCAGTCAGAAGTTAAAACGTTTTGTACATGTCTTGGATTTACTGACTGTAACTGTGTGTTACATCATTCAGTTGATACAACCTTTACAATAAGCTTTTTTAAGAAATGTACTCTGCTTTCATGCCACAAGACTGGAGTAGATTGAGAATCGAGTTGAATCGATTTTGAATCGAATTGTGACCCCAAGAATCGGAATCGAATCGTGGGACACCCACAGATTCACAGCCCTAATATATACTCGATCATTTGAATCCATAGTATTTAAATGTCCCTAATGCAGTGATTCCCAACCTGTTTTTTGCAAGTGGGTCCCTAAATACACGAAATATCATACAGAAACTAATAGAACATCACAGCACATCACTTAGTAGAGGTGCTGGAATCAGAAAAAGAAGAAAGAACATTCATCTGCTTCAACATGTGCATTGCAACGGGGCTTTTAGGATCTTGGTTGCGGATGCTACTTCGTTTGGAAATGCACGTCTTTAGAGCCCTGTTGGTCTTACCAGACCGCATGGGCATTTAAGCAGGTGCAGTATATAACATTTTTGGTTGTGCATGTTATAGTGCCCTTGATATCAAAATATTTAGTTTTGCGTAGTGGTGCGTAAAAATGTGGCTCTTCATGGTGGGCTTGCACTATGCACAATGGCTGCATCTATAATTGCCATTGGGGATTTGAGTCAAAACAGAGGATTCTGGCAAAATAGGAGTGAGATCTGATTTAACAACAGTTTGTCTGATATTAATTAGGAGGAAGTTTGTACACAATCCTGGGAATTTTGGCCAATTTGGGGTCGCTGCTGAGGATGTACCAATGTTTTTTTATAGCACTTTCAATCTCCTTACCAAGGGCTGAATATTGCACAATGGATAAAGGACCGTTACTTGAGGGGGCGTCCCGTTTTGCAGGACTTCGTCCTGGGGAGGAACATGTGAAATGTCCTAGGCGAGGAGGAGATCTGAATAGATTGCTGCTACAGCGTGAATCCTTTTGGATTTACACTCCAAACACGATGATATAACATGAAATATTAAAGAATATAAATTATGTAAAAGAAAATGTCATGGTTAGGTGTCTTTCTTTCCAAACCTTGACAAATGAATGATATCAATAAATAGGAAGGGAACAAACATGCTCTGAAATGCATACAGCTGCCGTGTTAAGTCCGATGGGTGCGTCATGATGAAGAAAATGTTGGAAATCGCTGCTCTATACCGTTTGGGAATTCATTGTTGGTTTACATAGCTAAATACCACCAGTTCCCCCAGTGTGATGTGCATTAGGCCATGGAACAAAGATACAATCTTTGCCTGTTGGACCCACAGGAACGCACCCAGGGTGCCGGCCCGATTCCGGCGAGCCACCCCGTGTCCGAAACGGTTGAGAAATGACAGAGTTACCGTGTGGGGGTCCCTCTACTGTACTGTCACTGTACTGTACTGGCACAACCAAAATCACCATCTATTATTACAATTGTCAAGTTGGTCGCCAATGAAAAGCGGCAAAAGATGTGAACAGGTCGCCAACTAGCCAATGAAAAGCGCCAAAAGCTGTGGACATGTCGTCAGAGCTCTCAGCCCCTCCCCTTGCGAGCCTGCAATTTGATCCCTCTCTCTCCGAGACCCGCAGGAGAAGAATCTGATCTCACGCAGGACAACAGAAACAAGGAAGAGGAATTGAAGGCGCTTTTGCTTATTCCTTCTAAATGTCTGTCTTTAAAATATCACTGACACAGCGAATCCCTTACTTACATCAACATTGTTCTTTGTCACTACTTGGTTCGTGCCGATATTAACATTACAACGATCGCTTTGGCGCTACTGCCGAGTACTTTGGATTTCACACACACACACACACACACACACAGGCGCGATTACATACAGTTTAATTCATGCAAACAGGGCACTTCTGCCGCGGAGTGCGTGGCGGGCGCAAAATTCTAGTATATATACAGTTAATATGTGCATGTGTGTTTGGTTGCGCACAGGTGGTGAAAACAACCATGCTGTTTTCGTGCGCACCCAGCCAGCCAGCCAGCCACCCACACACATAGCTCCGTAAGGGAGTGGTTGCACCACAAAAAAAGAGATGCATTTCTTCATTGTATCTGTGAACTGACCTGGCAATTTTTTTTGTATCAGGACACGCACGCGCACACACATACATATGCAATTATGCGCACACATACACACACAAACACACACACACACACACACACACACACACACACACACACACACACACACACACACACACACACACACACACACACACACACACACACACACACACACACACACACACACACACACACACACACACACACACACACACACACACACACACACACACACACACACACACACACACACACACACACACACACACACACACACAAAACAAATACTGTGGAAATGCTGTGACAAGGAACTGATGACATGTAGTTCAATCCATGTGTTTAAAAAAAAACAAGATGAATAAGTATAGACACTTATGTCTTATATTTGATATTTTGACTATTATGAATATATTATGTACATACATCTATATATCATTTATCATGTTATATACATGTATAACAATACATGCATTTATAATGATCGGATCACCACTGTTAAAAAAGAAAAATGGTTGTTTTCTTTTTGGGTTTTTTCCTGTTTACCTACAGAGGCTTATTACTTTATTTTATTTTCTCTGTTTGTCATGTATATTATTTGTAGTTGGTAAAGGTAGGCAAAATAAGCTTATTAGCTTCAGCCTACACCTTTTCTGGTCAAAACAATGTATCTTTATTTATATACTGTTTCATTCTGTACATGAACTGAAGACCAAAAGAAAACTTAGAAAGTGAAGTGAAAGTGCTTTCTAATGCAGTATGAGGCTGTTTGGCAGCGAATGCTGGAGTCATGTTTTGGCTAACAGAGTAATTTACTTATGCCGTGCGTGCGTGCGTGCGTGTGCGTGCGTGCACTTCTATTACTATACTTGTGAGGACTAAAGTTACAATATATAGTAGACATTGTGAGAACCACAAAATAAATGGTTATTTTATGGTTAAAACCGATTAGTGTTTACAGTTACAGTATAGGCTTACAATTAGGAAAGGATTCAGGTTGGCATTAGGATCCAGATTTAGAGTTTCGATTTAGAGATAGGAGTTATGCATGATTTATACAGTATTGTGCGTCGAAAATAGCATGTCGTGCTGTGATAGATGCAGGGCTACTTTCAGCTTCAGTTGTGTGTGTGGGTGTGTGGGTGTGCGTGAGCACACACGTGTGTTTGTGCATATGTGTGCATGCATGTGTGTTGCTGCACACCAGAGGTGAAGCATACTGTAGCCATATAAGGAGGCTTTGTTGTGAGCACAAAACATGGGGTGGATCAAACACGGCACTGAAACCTCCAGCTAGAAGTCACCCCATCAACTGATTACCCGACCTCTTCTATGACGACACGTCTGGCCACCTTCCCTCAAAGATGTTTATTAGTTTATTCTGACAATACAATGTGAAGAGAAACAGAGAACGGAGAGAGATCAGGAGAAAAGGCAGGAGCTTGACGGGATCCAGCATTAGAGCTGGTTGTTTCTTTTATCCAATAACAAAATCCCATAAAGAGGTGGCGGTACGATAATTCTATGGTTATCAGCGACCTCGCCCACGTGCACATCGGACATTTTGTCATTTAAAAGGGGGCATGCCCATATACTGATCAGAAATCCCCATACAGTATGGGCATAAAAGGTGAGAAGGACTGACACGTAGAGATCTAGTTGATCCAACCACTATGCCGACATACAGTAGTCATGTGCATATATGGGACCGACCAACCTCAAACTTGACGCGTGTAGTGGGAAGGTTTCGAGGGACTGCGATGCCCGCCATCGAGTAGCTTGCATATCGAGTTGTCCAGAACCTCCGATCCAACCAATATGCCCATATGTGGACATTCCAATATATGGGCATAAAAGGGACAAGGACTGACATATAAAGAGATCTCCATATGAGGGCACAAAAGGGCCACAGAGGTACAAGGGATACTCTGACAAAGCCTCCGACACTATGACAAATGACATTCAGACAAATTGCTCGGATCTGCGGTGCAACGTAGGTGTGAGGGCCCTGTAGCTGCCTGACCCTCCAGTTTTAAAAGATCACACTCGTGTTAAGTATCATCATACATTAGCCAATCAAATCACATTCCGTGCTCAGCCAATCAAATACTTTCCGTGGTACACACACACACACACACACACACACACACACACACACACACACACACACACACACACACACAAAGCTGGGCATAGGAGCCCTCAAAAAGCATTAAAAATAGCTAAAATAGCTGACCAAAATGCTTGCAACATGTTTCATCACCAAAATAGCATAGTATCACTGCGTTGTGAGATGGTACATCTGCTCTCTTTGCTATAGTATATACGTATAGGGCTCAAGTGATTACACTTGGAGCTTGTACAGTCGGTCACATGGGCCAGAGAGACGCTCGTATTCTTTATTTATGATATAATATATTCTAGTGAATCAGATAGCGTGGGGGTCCGTCTTGTTTTGTTGGGTCTGTCAGGGTTCCAGCGCCATGGGGGCCCTGGGCCCCACAATGAGCTTCCTGTTAGCTTTAGAATCATAATTACTAACAGACCCCCCCACACCTCCCCGAACGCCGGGCCAAGAAGGCTCTGGCCAATCCCCGCAGATCTTTCACTTCCTGTACAGAGACCTCGTGACCTTCCCCTGTGTGGCCGCGGCGCTCAGAATGGACCTATACGCCCCTCATGAGCGATGTCACCTGCAGCGGTTTACTATACTTATGCCAGGCTTTAGAGCACAAACTCAACTGGATGTCAGTCCACACTTGTGAGCTTGTAGATCTTCTATTTCCATGTACTACTTTGGGTCCCGGGCAAACGTCTAATTTCTCTTTTGGGTCTTGAGCTAAAAAGTTTGGGAACCACTGCCATAGAAGAACCATTAAAACTCTATACATACACGTCATCGATCAGTAGTATAACAGACGATTATGAACAATAGAGTGTATGCGTGTGACATTATCATCATACCCGGAAGTTATAAAGGAATGCCTACTGATTGGCAAAAAACTACTTTCTGGCCTTCACAGCACATACATCCAAACAGCAAAGTCATATTTGATTGCATTGAATGACTTTAAACAACATTAAATTCACTTTGTCACTCACTTTGCAGGTGGCCATATGTCCCTAGTGGCCTGCTGGTTTTGGTGGCCAGCTGTCCAAGTGGCCACATGTTCCTAGGTACCAAGTTGTCCAAGTGCAGTGTTTGTGTGGACCTTATGAATACTGGGTGAGCAGTGACGTCGGACAATATTGGCATGTTGGACTATTGGTTGTCGGACTATTGGCTGTCGGACTCTTAGTACCGGACAGTACACTACTGTGTGTGTGTGTGTGTGTGGGTCTGTGTGTGTGTGTGTGGGTCTGTGTGTGTGTATGCAGTGAAAAGGGGAGGGGCCGAAAATGTGAAGTAATTTGCATCACAGTAAAATGTTGCTCAATAACATTTCATTCAAATGCAAACTGTACGGTAAATACGCAAGTTGGAAGCATGTAATGTAGTGTGTTGTATTTCCTATGGCATGCATTAGTGTTTTTTGTGTGTTTATCGACGAGTCAGTTTGTTTAATGCCGCAATGGCTGAGGGGATAAAATGCTAAGGTTCTGTACTGTATCTATGTCCAGATGGCACGAGGTTGAAAAAGGGTATACAGGGGATGATCAGTGTAATTTGATATCAAAATTGCTAAGCGTGTGTCTTATTTATCAGAGAGTGTGGTTGTAGGAAGTCTGATGATCTTGGAAGCAAAACGGCGAAATACTGAAAGGTTTGTTTCGGTTAGGCATGGTTGAATAATGCTTTTATACAGTAATAACAGAAAATGAGGGGCAACAGATAATGACCTTAATTTACAGATTACATGGAGTGTTCTGTTCTCCCTCAGTGTCTTCCCATATACTGAGTTAAACAGGCAGTTAAACTCTAATTCATTTAAACCTCCAAGGAACAGGCAGGTGTGTCATTAGCAGGTTAATTGTGAAGCAGTGTGAAACTGAAATCAAACAGACATGACATCAGTCATAAGCACAACATAACAAATAAAGTATTAATTGTAATTAAAGTGTCCCATCCCATTAATAATGCAAATTTACATTATTTTACAGGCTCTTCAAGAAAGAATTGTATCTAAATAAGACTTAAGAGGCATCATTACAAATGCAAACATATGAACATTTGTGTAAATGGAGATCAGATTGCCCTTGCAGTATTGCCAGCAAAAAATCACATCCGTGTGAACTGAGTGGTGCAACTCCCCCCCCCCCCTCTCTCTCATTAGCAGGCAACAGTGCAGCACTATCTCTCTCTCTCTGTTTCTGGCACAGCAGCGCCACTTTTTACACAATAAACATGTGTAAAGTATGCAAGTCATTCTAACAATATGTACTTACAGATGGTTCCATAACCAGCATTGGGATGCTGCTGCATAGCTTCTCTGAGCCACCTGGCTGCTCTGTTTGAGTGCCTAAAGCTACTTCCTGATATTCTTCTTCTACTACTCAACTCAAAAGGAAGTACTGCAGTAGTCTTACTCAAAATGCCACCTGGTGGAGAACTTTGCTGGCAGTAGTCCCATGCAATGTGGCTTTCTAGAGTGAGTGTGGAAATATAGTGGCCCTCTTCATCGTCAAAGTTGCTCACCCCTGCCCTAGACTGTCCTGTTGCGCAAACACAGCACCATGAGCCACCTGGCTGAATCGTGAACAACAGTGGCTTCCAGCAGGTCCTCACTAATGGCTCATTTTGCTTCAATGATGCACCTCAACCTGACGGCGCTCATGAAGCAACTTGAAGCCTATTCGCATTCATGGTTGTTAATGATCTGAATGTGGAGCTATTTTAGATCAAAGCCACGAGGGAGATGCTCTGGATATGTTTATCAACGTCTGGTCCGGGGCCACACCGGGGGACCGACCCGTGTCTAACTCAAATGGAACCAAACGGACCCGTAATGAAAAAGGTTGAGAATCACTGGTTTAGAAGGAAATTGTTGATGCAGGGCTCTATGATGACGGATGTAGTCTCCCGCCCCCGGCAGTGGGTGTGAATGTTAGACTAAACAACTTAAGCACTAAGAAGAGGACAGAGAAGGACTGCATGCCATTAAAGACAAAAAGTTAATATTAAGAAGCACCCAGTGGTGGAAAAAGTCAACACTGCAATACTGCAATATAGAAATACTCTGTTACAAGTAAAAGTCCAGAATTCAAAATGTACTTGAGTAAATGTACAAGCACCAAAAGTAAAAGTACTATATCAAAATATATAAATCAATAAAGATCTTTTGAAAAGAGCAGATCTACAAGCTCGCGATGCATTGTGAGCTTGTAAATGTATGTACAGTACAGTAGTAGGGCTGAAGTGGTATCCAAATCTCAAAGTAACTAGTAACTAAAGATTTCAAATAATTGTAGTGGAGTAAAAAGTCATTTTTAGAAGTAGAAGTAGAAGTAAAAGTATTGGAAATTGGAATTACTCAAGTAAGTTGTACTAAATTGTACTTAAGTTACAGTACTTAACAGTAAATGTACTTTATTAACTCGAGGGCCACATACTTTCCACCACTGGAAGCACCCACGGCTTTGGAAAACACTGCAGAGGCTGAAGCCTGAAATCAACTCTTGATGAGTGACATGGAGACCATGTACGGTCTAAAGTAGATTACGGGACACACTCCATAACATGGGCTATATATAGCCGTGCTTTTTGGATGCAGGGCCCACTTGAAAAAGGCCTTCGAGGCCCACCCACACTGGCCACTTACTGTACGATGCAGTTTATTTTGAGGATCAATCAATCGATTGTGTTCGCACACATTTATTTGTCCGTCCTACTCGTCCTGCTCAACACGTCCCCGCTGACACAAACATTGCCCTCCCCGCCCAGCTTACCTCGCCCCCAACGCGGGCCAATGGGCTCTCTTCACACAGAATAACTCTTCTTACTTCCGAGCCACTTCCCTACATCCTTCGGTGTTACTGATGATACTAATTAAGGCTCTGTTCCATTTAGTGTGCAGTGGTTCTCAAACTTTTTATTTTAACTCTGACAGCTGAGAGTGTACAAATGTAACCCATACGGGGTCCATTTCTCAAAGACACTTTGAGACCCACTGGGGTAGCAGAGTGTTTGCAGTGAGCCAACATGCACAATAGCAGCACCCTGACTCTGTTTGACCAGAATGGAACAGAACCTTCATTAGTATCATCGGTAGCACCTGCGAGGGAAGTAGAGGAAGTGGCCCAAGTTCTTTCCAAAATGGTGTGTGTGCCTAGAGCGCATTCTGTTCATATAGATGCTCGACAAAGCTGGATGCACCGCGGTGGATTCGAACCCCCAGACGGCTGGGCAGGCACTGTGCGACTGCACCTCTCTAAGTGCCCGTTGTGAGCTTGCAGATTTGCTATTTTCAGTGTGTGCAACACGGCCATGCGAGCACGTATAAATAAGGCTTGTCAGAGCATCCCTTCATTCAACACAACTGTTCTTGCTGTGGAACTAGCTTGTTGCCTGTACAGCTTCCATACGAGTTCCATACCAGTTGTAGAGACTCAAACCACTTTTGAAGGGACTTGAGTGAAAACCCATGATCGCAACCATGTGCACAAGAACATAATACAGTCAGAAATGTGTGGCATGAGAGAAATATAGAGTGAAACCACTAAGTAAGTTAATAATATTCAGGGTGGGGTATGGAGGACAGATGTCTTCCCCCCAGAGTAAAATGTCTGAAAAATGACATGTGACAGATATATGAAACATGCTATAAGACAGTGTTAGTCTTGTGTGTAGAAAAGAGCATTGGGGAAAGGAGGGAGTTATGTTCAATTGACAAAGCGGTACCGTAGTTTATAATAATAATAATAATAATAATAATAATATCAAAATGTACGAGTAAAAGTACAAAAGTCATCAAAATGTACCTAAAATACCAAAAGTTAAAGTACTCATTAGGCAGAATGAGTTTATTTTTATTTTTTAATCTTATATATTTATGTATAAAAATGTATACATAAATAAATATGTATAAAAATCTTTTGAAAATAGACGATATACAAGCTCACAATGTGGCGCATCATCGTGAGGCATTGAACATGAGCTTAGAGATCGGCTATTTTCAAATATCTACTATTTTCAAAAATCTACAAAGTAACTAAAGTTTTCAAATACATGTAGTGGAGTAAAAGTACAATATTTGGATCTGAGATGTAGTGGAGTAGGAGTAAAAGTATTGGAAAATGGAAATACTTCAGTGAAGTAAGTACCTCAAAATGTTACTTAAAAGTACAGTGCTTGAAAATGTACTTAGTTACTTTTCACCACTGGCTGCATGTTATTGCAAAGAGAGAACAGCATGCAGCTTTGGCTCAGAGTGTGTAGAGGATCCCGCAGTGGTAGGATGTGACTGTGTGAACTGGAGGAAAAAGGAAAGGAAGAGATCATAGTCCGACCGATCCATCTGGCTGATATATCTTCTATACTCTTTTGTCAACATCCGTATTGATAATGCAGCCGATGACGGTGTCCCAACAACAAAGCAATAAAATAAAAAACACCAGATCCCGAGCTCACAATGTGTCAAAATGCGATGCGTTATGAGCTGGTACAGTAAATCAGCTATTTTGAACATTTTCTAATAGGGCTTAAAAGGACCACATCACTTTTCAAGGGTTTTCTATCTTCATATAATTGGTCCTCACTAATGATCATGATAAAATATCACAGTTCTTTTATACTCAGTCTGTGTCTCATAGGAGCGCTGTGGGCAGTTCAGAAACCCGTTGTACTCAAATTGTACGTATTCAGGCATGGGTCGGGTTCTATAGGAGAGAATCAATGTGGAAAGCATAAGAACGAAGGGAACAGTTGTAGCCAGGTCTGCATTGCTCAGTCGGTAGAGTCCTGAGGACCCCCCCGCCGCCCCCTGCTCTGCCAGAGCAGGAAGTCCATGGGAGGTTTAAGTCCAATGTGCCCAGTGAAGCGTACTGAAAACAGGGGTCTCTTGGAGAATAAAAGGGGGGTTACACAATGCTTCACAACTCCCATAAATCAACTGAGCAAAGGGTTAAACTTCCCTTTATGTTGTGAGAGAGGAGAGCCCAGTATTCCTTTCAAAACACCATTTGGACATTTTTTTTTTCATCACGTCACTGACCAACAGGGGAACACCCGCAGAGTGTTAGTCCTGAGTCAAAGCACATGCCCAGCAGCGCTGGACAAAGTATACGCTCCCGGTCAAATAATACTGCAAGTGAAGGTACTGTGGTGCTTGTTTCAAAAGAAATTCTCGAGTATTCAGGGGGGCACGTTGGCACAGTCGTTAGTGCTGTCACCTCACAGCTAGAAGGTCCTGGGTTCGATTCCCGCTGGGGATGCTGGGGCATGCTCCCTCCTCTGCCTCATCAGTGCCCACACCCGAGGCGGGGTTGCCGAATGGGCCCCTCTGTGTGGAGTTTGCATGTTCTCCCCGTGTCAGGTGTAAAGAAGCAGCTTGGACTACTCATGCATAGAAGGAAGCATGAGATCAGTCCGTTGCCCCCCCCCCCCCAGGTTGGCAGAGGAAGTGTAGTGCCCAGGATTACATTCGATAATTGACACTGGGTGAAAAGAATGTTTTGCTAAATCGTATAAAAGTATTCGAAAGAGCATTTCATTTTCTTAATGTAAATGCATTGCTGCATTTGAAATTCTGAACTTTTCCACAAAAAAATAAATAAAATAAAATTGCACTAACCTCACATGTGAGCTTGTATCTGAGTGTTTCATTCATAATCATATTCATAATGTGTATTTGTAATGTAGTGGAGTCAAAAGTACAATATTTGTCTTTGAATTGTAATGGAGTGAAGCTTAAAATATATACACTCACACTCAAGTAAAGTACAGACACAAAAGCGTTACTTAAGTACAGTACTTTGTGTTACTTGTCCAACACTGGTGCCCAGTCAGTCGCCCAGGACGTGGGACGAGGAGGAGAGAGAGCCGTACTGCATGGCAAATCCATTATAGTTGCAAAACATCAGGGCAACATAAACCCAGATGTTACAATTACAGAAATGTTGCTGCATTTCAAAGGGGCCCTACATGTGGAACGTTTTTCAACTCAAATCAGGGGTAATCTCAGGAACTGGGGCAAGGGGGAGTTTCAAACTAGCAACAGACAAAGGAGAGAGTGAAGACGGTGAGGGGAGAGAGACAGTAGGGTAAGAATGGGTGACAAAATATTGATAAATACCGAAAAAGAGTAGCAACATTCCTATTTCACTTTTACCTAACAGTAAGGCTGCGCAGTTAGAACCAATAACCCCGTCCACAGGTGTAATAATCAAGAAGCAAGTTTAATTTTTTTTTATGTCTTATAGGGTATATCAATGACATTTTTTCATTGCGATGCGATGGAAAAAAAACATCTTTCATTCATTGTAATTGTGGTAATAGTCCTGCAGCCGAGGTGGACGCGTGGGAAATTTGGTATATAGTATTTTTTAATGGCCTAAAATATTGTCTATACATTCATGAATACACTTGCCTGTCGGCTGCCGAACTATAAAAGCTTTACATTATCGTGATAATGATTTGAAGTCCAGCCCAACCCTACCTAACATCAGTCTTTTTAGTTGGATTTCAATTAGAAGTAATGTGTAGTGAGGCGACACATTATTGCATGCTACATATAGCTGTATTCTTCTACACTATATAGGCCTTTTTCACAGGCAGCAGAATCGGTTGACTCAATTTCTAACTGTAATGGAAATTCTGCAGGCGGAAAATAGTGAAACTAAAATGATGCATCAATATCAGCCGACGCGGGAGAAACACATGATTTTCCTATGGCCTGGCATGTGCTCCTCTCTTGAGCTGCACGTTTCGATTTTTTCTAGCAGTTTTTAGACGTGCAAAACATTTAAATATTGGCAAATGGCAAATGCAGATGACATTTTCATATAAGATCCAAGGCTCGATGTCTGTCTGCTGTAATACATTTTTCCTTGTGATTCATTATTTAATCACCCGGTTATGCACGAAGGTCCGCTCCACTGGCACACCACTTTGTTTTGCCGGATGCACTGTCTATAACTCTGTATGTGTCTATGTAAATGTCTGCCTCCTAAAAAGTAGACCAATCCAGGCTCATGTGATGTCCATGATGCCATGAAAAGGAAGAAAGTGAAAATCACAAAGAGTAAAGATTGTAGTTCTATTTGGCCAAAAGCTGAGTTAGATCATCAGGCCATTAACCGACAGGCTTTAATGGCCTTTGGGGGGAACCAAACGGCGGGGAGGGAGAAAGTGAAGGAAGACTGAACTACTACCGCAAGCACTGACATTTAGAAGCAATTGCAGCTGAAGGAGCGTTAAAACGGTGAAGCGAACATAACACACGAAGGGTTAATCCGCCACTGTACTGTACATCATCACCACACTACACACTCAACATGCACACAAGCTGTACAGTATATAGTGTACTGTAACTTTGCCACTGACCACCGCTTTGGGATTTTGTGCTTCGTTGCTAAAAGCAAACAACTCCACTCCATGGACTTGAATGTTGCTGAGGAGCCACGGCAGGAAACCTCATGGTCAGACCCAGAGCCTTCAGTTGAACCTGGACTGATTACTGATTGAGTCATGGATATTATCCATCATTCCCCTTTTTGGGGCTCAGGAGGTTAAACTGAGGATCAATCAAACTATCTTCATTGACCGACCGAATGTGGTGGCTGTGTCCTCTGGACATGACAGCCCCGTGCTGACCAATCACATGCACACTGTTTCCACTACTGGACCTATAGTGGCACAGTAGACTGTTACCAATCCTGATCATATGCCATATTTGCCACAATACAAACACAATATACATCCTCAATGTCAACAAGGGCAAATCGCTCATGCCTGGCCAAGGAAGAGAACTTTCTTTCAACAGTGAGCTTTTTAGAGGGCGTCGGAGTAGTTACTTCCACAGCCTTTCCTGAGAAACTTGATGAAACTGTCCCTAAGACCCTTTTTGGAATTTCATTAATTATTCAGAATGTTTGGTGGCGAAGGGGGGGGGGGGGGGGGGGGAACATGTTGGGGCGCTGCGCTCTTACGAAGGTCGTCTTTCACAGCCTGTTGTGTCATCCCCAGCTTACTTTGCCCTCCCACTTTGCCCTGAGGCGCCTTGCCTTCATTTCCTTCGTCCTTCAAGTGCTTACTGTCATTTCCTATATTTCCCACAGCAACATTTTCAGTTCATACTGGCTGGAAAATGTCTCTGTGAATCCCGGATCATCTTTTGCTTTGACAGATGAGACATCTCCCCCATTTAGGAGCCTTGACAGAGGAGACAGTCCTCCCCCGTTTAGGAGACAGAGGAGACAGTCCTCCCCCATTTAGGAGACAGAGGAGACAGTCCTCCCCCATTTAGGAGACAGAGGAGACAGTCCTCCCCCGTTTAGGAGACAGAGGAGACAGTCCTCCCCCATTTAGGAGCCTTGACAGAGGAGACAGTCCTCCCCCATTTAGGAGACAGAGGAGACAGTCCTCCCCCGTTTAGGAGACAGAGGAGACAGTCCTCCCCCATTTAGGAGCCTTGACAGAGGAGACAGTCCTCCCCCATTTAGGAGACAGTCCTCCCCCATTTAGGAGACAGAGGAGACAGTCCTCCCCCATTTAGGAGCCTTGGCTAAGAAATACATATCTGTCTGGTTCATGGAGAAGGGTCTGTTTCCTGCATCTATCTTTCACTCTCTCTCCTCGAACTCACTTCTTCGCTTCCTTCCCTCTCTCTCTCTCCCCGACTCTCTCACCCTCACTGCTCCTTCTCTCTCTTAACGGCTTCTGCAGCTGTGTGCACATCACTGTTGTCACTGGAACTAGTTTTCCCCCCACTGCTTACCCCCAAACACTAACTCTGTTTCCAAACCTTTTGGTCCAGCCTGTACCAGCAGCAGCACTGAATCTTCTGGATACTAGTATCAATGAGAAAAGAGGATTGTTAGCAATTTATATAGCAAAGTCCCAGTAGACCAATTCACCCTTTGGCATCCTTCAAACAAAAAGGCCTTTATTTTGGGCCTCTTGGATTGTTATCGCAACCTCTCAGTCAGTGGTGGTAGTTGCAGGGCAGGACAGTGCCAGTCAACAGCAGACGCCAGACATCACTCCCACACACACTGACACGTTCAGGTTTCCAGCACAAGCTCTCCTGTCCCTTGCATGCAACTAGGCGTTCAGAGTAAACAAAGGTCTGCCCAGATCTGCCATCACCCCGCCAGTTCCGATTGAACTCCGCCCCCTTAAGTGAGCTGGCATTGTTAATACAGTGCTCCGATGCAGTCAATCAGTGACCCGGAGCTTAGCTGGGGGGCTTTGAGATCCTTTTACAACCCGGGCTCTCCATTCCCCCTTCTCCCAAAGACCCCCCCCCTTCTCCCAATCCGCCTCACCTCCCACCCTCCTCAAAAGAAAAGAATGGTAATTAAGTGATGAAGAGCTCGGTAAGATTACCCAGCCTCTCTGCCAAGAGCTGGGGCTCTGCCAATGGTGTGTGCGGTCACGTCCCTAAGGACCATCGCAGAATGAATCTCAATAGCCTATTCAACCTCTCCCTTTTCTTTCATCTGCTAGCGTTTTTTATCCCCTTTTTGTATCCATCTTATGAAAGTGGGTGGGGGGGGAGCAGCATGCACGTTGTCCTTAAGTGACAAGGAGGTGTTTCATACAACGATGTTCTGGCATATCTAAGTGGCAGTACTCATGGACTGTTTTTGAGACAACCGTTCCACACATGTGGCTCGTCACCGACCACAACACTGTCACAGAGGGCACGACTATAGTGCACAGGCAAGTGCCCACGGCCCTCCCCTGCACTTCCCAGTGAGCGGGAATGCACAGCAGATTAAATTATACAAGAGAAAGCAAAAATAGCTGTGCATCCCAACCAGCTGTAGCAGGAAGGAGAGGAGGAGAGAAAAAGGCTAAGAGAGAAAGACATTTAAATGGACACAGGTCACTTAATTCAAGGTAATGTCATAACATCTTTCAGCGTTAAAAAAAGCATCCTGGGGACGTGCAGATGATGTCACAGTCTCTCACTCACTCACCCCCCCCCCCCCCCCACACACACACACAGCAGAAGACCACCCAAACAATCTCGAACGGGACTTCTCAGCTGTGTTAACTCTTAACCCCTCCTCCCCTCCATGTGCATGAGTTGGACTTTCATCACAGCCATCACTTAGCCACACGGCAGCATGGCATCAATGAGGAAAGTTGGCCTTGCACACGTGCCTTAATGTTGATTATAAACCCGCAATTTATAATCAACATCGTGATGCACGCCCCTTCTATTGGGAGAAACAAAACTACAAACTATGGCAGTGGTTCTCAAAGAGGGTTCTGTGCCATAATCACAGAATGCACACAAAACTGGGGAGGGGGGGTCCTCCTTGGAAGTTTGAATGCTACAGAACTAAAGGCACAGACAGACAAAAAAGGAGAAAGCAAGGGAAAGAGAGAGAGAGAGAGATAGCAGGCTAATAGCTCAGCTCACCCAGAACATGCATGAGAGGCAGACCCAGGTCCGAGCTGGCCCTGCCAGGGCCGCTGGCAGGCTGAGAGAGACAGACGGCATGGCGAGGAGGGCTCAATGCCGCCGTGAGGTGATGCTGCTGCAAAACGCTGCTACAGTCCACTGGGCACGCTTGTCCTGACTGAGACCAGTACTCCACGCAGGAGAGGAAGAGCTGTGCAACAACACTGCGAAGGCATGGTCGCCTCTGGTCCAGGAGATCAGGACCCTGTCTGTCTGTCTGTCTGTCTGTCTGTTGACACTAGTGTGTCTCCTCCCGAGTCTCTGGTCCTTCCCTCTGTGAGTGACTTCCCCCTATCTGTCTTTTCCACTTTCTATGTCTCTTTTTCTCTCCCTCTCTCTCGGTTTCTCTCTCCCTTTCTCTGTGTATCCTTTCCACTCTCACTCACTCTCTCTCTCTCTCACTCTCTCTCACTCTCTCTCTCTCTCTGTCCGACTTCTTCAACTCTTGTCTCTCTCGTCTAGTTTTGGTCCTGCCTGCCTCTCTTCTACTCTCTCTCTCTCTTTCACTCTGCAGAGAGAGGGAGGTTTCACAATGCTTTTTTTTTGGGGGGGGGGGGGTCAGGCAGCCCCTCTCTGCGGGAGAAGAGGGGGAGGGGTCTACAAAAAAGGGTGGGAGGGCTGGTTACTACAACTTATTATCCATCTCTCCTGCCCCTCCCCTCTTCTCTGCCCCCTCTCATCCCCTCCCTCCCTCCATTCCTGTTCACCCTTCTAATTCTCACCATTCTTAATTTCATTCATTCCCTGATCCCCACCCCTCCTCCTCCATGTCTATTGCTCCCCTCATTACCCACCCCATATCAACGCCCCCATCTCTCTCACTCTGTATTTCTAGATCGGTATATTTGTTTCTGTGCTAGCATTGTTTCAATATTTCCTCTCTCTCTCTCTCTCTCTCTCTCTCTCTCTCTCTCTCTCTCGTGTTGGTCTCTGCTCCAGGTGGTTCAGCTGCCATCCCTCTCTCCCGTGTTCATTCTCCTCATCAAACTGTATGGGCACCTGGTTATGTCGTGTGTGTGTGTGTGTGTGTGTGTGTCCTCAACAACCTTACACACGCACGCACGCACATACGCACGCATGCACGCACACACTCATTCTGAACATAAGTCCCTGCATATTATAAGTCCCTGAAATGGTACTGCCGTCTCTCAGGGGCAATAGTGGAATAGTGAAGAGTCCCTCCCTCCCCCACTCATCCTACCTCCTGACCCTTCACCACAATATGAGAGAGAGAGAGAGAGAGAGAGAGAGAGGGCTGGGCAGCAAAAGATGCTTCATTAAGTTCTCACCACTCATTATTGACCATGTCAGCCCCTGGCTCCTCTTATCCTGTCTGTGTGTGTGTGTGTGTGTGTGTGTGTGTGTGTGTGTGTGTGTGTGTGTGTGTGTGTGTGTGTGTGCGTGCCCGTCTATCTGTGGTTTATCACACAAAATCGCACACACTAAGGTTCAAAATAAATACAGACATACCCCCCCCCCCCCCCACACACACAGGCCCACACACACACACACACACACACACACACACACACACACACACACACACACACACACACACACACACACACACACACACACACACACACACACATTTCACTTTGACATAGAGTAGACATAATGACATGCAACTATGTGCACATGTAAACTATTACCTATAAATCTCTCTCTATTCTAACATACTAACACCTTTCCCACCCTCTGGATAAAGTCGACATCTGACACACACATGTATAATGCACATGGTCGTCTGACACACACATGTGCACATAATGCAGACTGTCAACAGTAATCAAACAACACTTTAATGTTGACGGCATGCATGACATGCAGCGATTCTACCCATCTCTCGCACGCTCACTCACACGCTCACTCACCCACTCACACACACACACACACACACACACACACACACACACACACACACACACACACACACACACACACACACACACCAGGCCCATGCAGTGAGACAACCTCTCATCCTAATCCTTCACATAAACACACATGTTGTGCACGCACGCACATGCACACAGCCACACAGATTTGCTTTTTGTTTTAGATCCGCAATGAAACACACACAACCATCACGAATCTATAAGAAAGGCCTTTGTTAGGAACTGTGCTGGGGAACGTTACTCGTTTATGTGTGAAGCTCTTTCGCGATCAGCCTGTCTGGTTCATTGCAGGGGAAGGACGCTACCTTTTGATGTCCTGTGTAAGACCAACAGTCACAATTACATGACCAATGTCCATTTGCACTGCAGACTGCATCACCACACTGATGAAACATCTCCCGCTGACATAACCACACACACAGCAACCAAGTACTGCCATAGCAACCCCTAGTGGTCACTGCATGCATTGCACACCACATTTCCACTCAGAGAAAGTGATTCAGAAGACAAGTGACAGGAATCAGAGAACAGAGGGAGGAAGGGAAAGGTGCCACAGTTAAACAGGCGAATCAAAATCCTGTATGGCCTGGTATTATTATGGAAACCAGAGCCCCTTGCAGCAGCAACCCACTAGCACGACAGAAGTAGAGACAGTCCTTGAACCCATACGGGAAAATGACAGTATTTAGAGAATGACAGATGGATAGAGGATGCAGTGTAGACACAGCCCTGCCTACACAAAATAACACAACATGAGGGAGAGCCATTTTGTACCCTTCCGCGTGGGAAACCGAACACCCAAAGGGGAATCTCCACTAAGAAAGATATTTGGTTTCTCTGTTTAGATATTTGGATCCCCGGACGAGTCCCCAATGTAATGTAACCACCTGAATGCATACCCAGGTCCACTCCAAATATCTAGCGCTTATCAAAGGGGAATCCCCCACCTCACCTCACCTCACCGAGGGAGATAACAGACTTCAGAGCTACTCTGTTACATCCCTGCATGTGGATAAAATAATAAAAAATCATTGCAATTTCAATAGGGCTTCACACTACTGTGCAGTGCTCGGGCCCTAATAACAACAGCTAAAGAAACAGTCTTCTAGAATCTAGATCATTCGATTAATTGAAGAAAAAATAAGTGGTCGAGAGAATAATCGCCAAAAACATAATTGATAATTACAGCCCTGTATACAATTAACTGAAAGACATCCAGATCTTTTGTTCATCTTTTTGTTAGGGAGCGCATGCTGGTGTGTAAACAATCAGGAGAAGAGGAGCAGGAGGGGCGTGTCACCAGACCTCTCCTCTTGGCTGAGGTCCTGGATTCTGCTGGGGGGGGGGGGGGGGGGGGCTCACTTACTCGTTGACAGGGAGGAACAACACACCCCACCGGCCCACCAACACACGCACACGCACACACACACACACACACACACACATACACCCTGTCCAAACCCCCTCAACTCCCATCTGCTGAAAACAATACACAGCCGGTCCCCGTTTCTCAGCAGCTCACATGTGTCTGCACGTTTCTGTGTGTGCTGTACAACACAGAGGAGGTGTGCACACGTTTCTGTGTGTGTGTGTGTGTGTGTGTGTGTGTGTGTGTGTGTGTGTGTGTGTGTGTGTGTGTGTGTGTGTGTGTGTGTGTGTGTGTGTGTGTGTGTGTGTGTGTGTGTGTGTGCGTGCGTGCGTATGTGTGTGTTGTACAACACAGAGAGGAGGGGTTCGTCAGCTCATTTCCAGATCAAACTGACCCGTGGAAACAACTGTAAAAACACCTTTACAACTAAGCAAATAGAGTGTTGCAATGCTGCTCCAACACATCACCTCCGGCTACAAAGCATCTAGAGATAGGGGCCGTCCGTAGCAGAAAACAATCCCTCAAAATGTATTCATTAAATGCTTTCGGGTGTAGCACCAAATTCTGGGCCCGGGGACAAGCAGTCTCCGTGGGCCCCACACACACATTTGTCTGTGTATTTTGTTATTTTTACCCCCCCTGGGGCCCTAGTAAGTGTGTCCCACTTGTACCCCCTGTCCAACAGCCCTATGTTTTCCATGTGTGAATCTCGTTTGCGTCCGAGCATAGGCCTGCCTCTGATTGGCCTACCGACACTGCCCGTCTATGCTGGATAGTCTGATGCGAGGTTACTCCGTATCGGTATGATACAAGAGAACTATAACTTGTAACTTTTATTTTTGTAGAAGAGGCAAACTAATATTGTTTATGCCGTTTGCTTTGATGGAATAATTGATTGAACATGCACTCCGGATTTGATTTGGGTGTGTTCTAAAATAAAGTGTTTGTGTTGATTATTGTGTAATTTGTTTGTATGTGTAAACTTGAAACATTATTGTACTATTAAAAAGGTCTATTTTCCCTTCATCTTTATCCTTTTTAGTGTAATAGTTAGTATTAGTTAACTATAATTAGATTAATACACGGTAATTAACACTAACACTTTATTTAGAACACACCCAAATCAAATCATAGTAATTATTAAATCAAAGCAAATGTCATATAAACAATATCAGTTTGCATCTTCTACAAAAATAAAACGTACAAGTTAGTTACAAGGCTGCATTCTGTCACGCGTGCCAAGCTGTCATTCTCATTATTTATTTCTCAATCTCACCACAGAGTAACCTCACGTCTCGGAGGACAGTCAAGAGCGGCAGTGTCGGCAGGCCAATCACAGGCAGGCGGGGCGTTACCATGCCTCAGCCATGCCTATGCTCAGACGCAAACAAGATTCACACGTTTTCCATACCCATTGCCATCCATCCGGTCTATGGGACAGCAGCCACATCTACAGATCCCATAGCCTGCAGGGACAGTGCCTACAGATCACAGTCTACTAAGGACAGACTAAGGACAGACTAATCACTCAAGACAGATTCAGAGCTCCGCGGCTGAATCTGTGGGCAAAGCCCATTGCAACGTGTACAGTTTGTTGTTAGTATAGTAGGAATGAAAACAAAGATGCACCACTGGAAGAGGAGGGCCTAATAAATGGTAAATGGTGCATTTATATATATAATTAACCTAAATCGACGCATCTAATTTTAGAGGGGGTCCCTATAAATTGTGAAAATGTTTGAGAAACCACTGCGCTATACACAACTATACTCAAATCTCCTTGAGGCATTGGGGAAGCTCAGAGTGCGACTAATATGGATCACATATCTGTCTGCTTCTGAAAACCTGAAGAAAACTACTGGCAGGTGTACTTTGTGTTCAGAGGACATGACCTGCTGTAATTCGCCAATTCACTGCGCAGATGATTCACCACGGGCCTTTGACGTGTTGCTCGCCAGTCAAAAGGAAGCGACCGGAGGCGCGAACAATGGAAGTGCAATCTGTCAGAGTCACTAAACCTCTATCTGACCTCCCAAGATTGTTTCTCCCATTCTTTAGTCCAGTGGTTCTCAAAGTGGGGTCCGGGGACCCGCAGGGGTCCTTGGGTGTCCAACAATCATTGTTCTATAATGGTGGTTTTCTTTTCAACCCTTTACATATCAAGGTCTATTGAGATTTAATAATTTCTGTATTGATGTGGTACCATAGGAGAGATAACAGGCAAACATTGAACAAAATAACAATTCTGGGGACCACTTGGAACCCCTTCAAGGACCACTGGTGGTCCCCGGGTGACTGTTCTACATGATTATTTAAGGTTACAACTCTTGTCTCAGGAGTCACTTATAAAGTAATAAATAGAGGGGAAAAGCAGCCAAAATACATTAGTCAATTATCATCTTAAACACTATTACTGTAAATAATCTGAGAGTTAAATTAAGACTGAGGGAGAAGATAATCATGCCACTGTGGCATATAGTGCATAATCAAACTTCGTTTTTTTTATTAATTTATTTACTCTGTGACTACAGTTGAGGCAAAAAACGGTGTAGGAATAACATGAAGTAAAGGAATTTCCCCCATTCACCTCCACATACACACCAACCACCCCCCACACACACACACACACACACACACACACACACACACACACACACACACACACACACACACACACACAAAATAGAAAAAGAAAATAACATTACCTCAGTCAAGCTCAAAGAGTCTTGTATCGTGTCTCTGGAGCGATAACTCTGATTTAATTAATCTCTGGTATCAAACTCCAAAAGTACACGGGATATTACTTACAGTAAGATATCAAAGACAAGTAACTAGTGAAGTAAATTAAAAAGCCATCCTGAAATGTGACACTGAAGTAAGATTAAGATAACTCAGAAGGGATGTGTGCATGTGTGTGTAGTGTGTGTGCATGTTCGTGTAGGATGTGTAGTGTGTGTGTGTGTGTGTGTGTGTGTGTGTGTGTGTGTGTGTGTGTGTGTGTGTGTGTGTTGTGTAGCCTACTTGAAATTACTATACTCGTGAGAGAAGAAGACATTGTGAGGACCATTTTCCTGGTCCTTACAAGGAAAATGGTTCTTCTATGACATTGGTTATACACATTTTTAATAGGTTTGATTTTGATACCCAGAAAACATGATCTACAAGTATCACAACGCATCGCAGAGTTTTGGGTGTGCGGCGTCAGCACGCAATTAAACTCAGGCTTGAAGGTTAAAGGGTTAAAAAGGCTAAACGTGGTAAAACTGGCATATATAAAATAACAGTCCTAAAGTATTCATGTCGTCACAAGTTTAGCAATACAAACCTGCGCGCGCACGTTGAGTGTGCATGCCATGCGTGCGTGCGTATTAAGTAACAGTGGGGACATTAGCTCAGTGACAGGGAAAGTGCTTTAGTCCCCTACAATGAGAAGCAGCGCATGGTGTGGCCATCAAAGTGTCATAGTGATATACGACGCAGGGAGCACATGTTGCCAAGGACCTGCAATCCGTCTGTGGCCGTGCAGCCCGCTATACAAGCTGAAAACACCCTCCGCTTTAATTAAGACCGAGCTCTGTGCGTGTGTACGCGCACGAGTGGAGTGGACGCTGCTGAGTAATGTCTAGTGTGTGTGTGTGTTACTATACTTAGTTGTGAGGACCTAATGTCCCCACAAGCGCAGAGAAATAGACGTTGACAGGACCATTTTCCTCATGGTTGTTTTATGGTTAAAGAAATATGCTTAGGCATACGGATTCAGGTTGGGATATGATTAGGCCTTTACAGGCTACATTTAGGGGTTATGTTTGGGAGTTATTGCGACCAAAGGTCGCCGTTAAACTATGGAATCGTGCAGATATATGCAGATCCCTGATCTCTACTCTACATCTGACCTCAAACCTCAAACCCTTAGATCTCCATACATGAAGCTGACCTGATCTGACATTCCATATGTTGATCCTTCCACATCCATCCTTCCTATTCGATGTCTCCCTTTGGACTGATACCTTTCCATTTAAACTCTAGACGGGCCTGCCCCAAAGTTATTAGTGCAGCCGGCGAAAACTAGAGTTCTCAACAGGCCCGAAAATTAAGATCTTACCCCCATGCCAAAGCACCATGCAGCGCTCGCCCAGCAGCCCAGTGCTGTCACGTCACCCAGGCGGATATGTTGATCTGACCCCCCATTCCAAAGCGCCAGCGCTCGCCCAGAAGTCTGCTGTCACCCAGGTGGATGCGTGCGACCTCGCCCTTTCTTTTCGCCCTCAGGCGTCTTACTGGTATTATAGTTGAAGAGCGTTGCAGTCCCGAAAGAAGAAAAAACATCCGAGTTGGCTTTGTCCGAGGCTTACAGGTCTTTAAATAAATACTTTTTTAAACGTCTATGGGACAAATTAATTGGGAAATTCTCTTCCGGGCCACTCGTCGTCATCAAAGGGGGCGGGACTGTGACGCTCTATAGCAGAGCATTTAGGCTAGAGTATTGGGCACAAAAATTAAATAAATCACTGTCCAAAAATGTCGATGTCCTCACAAGTATAGTAATATATTATTGGTGGGTGGGTGTGCATGCCTGCGTGTGTGCGTGCGTGTGTGTGTGTGTGGGCACTGGAAGACAGAGCACTGGCTGCATTTGCAGGATTAATGTCTAATCTCTTCAGCTGAACCATTCAGTACCTCAGTGAATGTCTGGCAAAAGTGGCAATGTCATGATGCGTGCATGCGTGCCTGGCCTGCCTGTGTATGCCCTGAATCACCAAACGTGCCCGGTGTGTGTGTGTGTGTGTGTGTGTGTGTGTGTGTGTGTGTGTGTGTGTGCGTGCCCTCATGTCCCTATGTGCGTCTCATCCTCCGTGATGCACACGTCAACTCCGTCCCTCCCGTTGGCAAAGCGTCACACACACAATCTGTTTGAGCCCCCATTGTCGTTTGCTCCCACAGCACTGCTGGCAACTATACACAGAGCTGTTGGGAAGTGTGGAGGCTGGGGGCAGGGTGTGCCCCCAGCACAGTGACAATGGTCTACTTGATCATAAACAAATCATCATGTCGTGAGATGTAAACGTGTCGGGTCTCACAAAAACTAATCTCAGTTTCTTTACGAAGCACTTTGAATTTTGGCGGACATTGCTGCAAATGTTGACTAAAGTCAGATGTATTCTTAGTTGTGTGTGAAGACAGCAGATCTACATGCTCACAATGCATCGCGATTTCCGGTGAAGGCGAACAACGGCATGCAACAAAGTATAAGTCAGACATTACAGTGACGTGATGAGAGATCCGACTGACACTCGTAAACGAGCGTGAGAACATTACTGATGGACGTTTGACTCAAACTGAAACTGCCCATAAACGTATCTTCACCCACAAAATCTGCCTCACAATAAGCACAGTGGCTCTCGTTAAACCCCCCTACAATAAACAAAGTGCATTTATTTGCGAGTACAATGCTACCACAGCCTGCAATTTTAAATAGCTCATAGCACTGGTCATATTTTAGCACAACTTGCCACATGCAACATGCGGGTGCACAACATCAGCGCCGCCTGGAGTCCAATAAGAGTTAAAATGTCACACGAGAGATGTCCGGGTCTTCACACAGGGCTAGTTTCAGTATACTGCATGAGCTTACCTTCGCCTGATTTCGTCTGGGTTTCCGAAACGGGAAGATGCAGTAGAAGACAAATTTGACCCAGTCGAACACCGTGGTGAGACACCAGCCCAGGCCACCCATTCTATCCTGCACGCCAGCCTCACCTGCGCATGTCTTCCCCCCCTCCCCCCGCCCCCTCTATCTCTCTCTCGTCCAGAGGTTATGCCAGGAGAATGCTAGGGAGAAATTAAAAGGCCATCGTTTCATCTAATCCCAGAGCGGGTGCATCTTCCTCGGTGCTTAGCTCGACCCACTAGATGTTCCCGACGTGGTGCGGGGTTAAGGTCATGCCTACTACAACACGCATCCTCCTCCCTTCCCTCCTGCACCTGCCTCTCGTCCTAGCCTAGAAACTCTGCAGCATCCAGGGGACATCTTGGTGTCTGTCTCTGGATGCTGCGGGTCCCTCCATTACCGTAGAAGGAGGAGGAGGAGAGGAGTGGGCGGGGCGGAGACAGGGGCACTTACAGTAATGGGATAAAGAAGGAGGGGGTGTAATTGAATGTAAAGATTGTTGGTGGTGGGGATAATTTAGAGTCCTGGGAGCATAGAAATAAAGAACAGATATGCTATGCTGAACTGAGTGGCAGTATAGTACGCCGGATTAACCGTAAGGATCTATAAATTCAGGTTATGTTAAACAGGGTACGGAATAAACGTATTCACAGACTGAGCTAGTGTGTGAGGGAAACAATGAGATTGTGGTATTGGTGCATGCATGCATTGGTACACACTGTAAACAGGAAGGGGCCAATGCATGCAGAGGAGGATTTGTGTAGTAGTTCAGGGGATCCCAGTGGTGGAATATGATATTTTTACTTGAGTAAAAGTACAAAGGTAATAGCATTGTGATGGAATGTCTTGTGAGCTTGTAGATATATTTTTAATAGATGAGGTATCAAATGTGATTATGTTTTGTATTAATAATCTAAATCTGAAAGTAACTAAATAAATAATTGTAGTGGAGAAAAAGGTACGAAATAGTTGAATGGGTAAAGCTTCAGCCAATGTGTTGCTAAAGAAATGCTGAATCTCCAGACAGATCAATAAAGAGAATCGACCCTGCAGAATTGCCACTTATGTAACTGCACAGGGAACGCCCTTCTCTTCTTAACTATTGGGCAGAAACTGTGTATATATATTTTTTTTTCCATAATTAATGAATATATTTTATACTGTCGTATGACATTGTCATACAGTAGTAGTGAATATAGCTGATCACAAAGTGTAGCAATGTAGATCTCTCTCTCTACCCCCAAAATAAGGAGGCCAGGTGGAAAGTAGTTTATAAATATTTAACTCATCAAAAGTATGAATTAGTATTATTAAGAGATTGTGACTAAATAAGAACTACATTGGATCCATTGGAACATTTTTCTTTTCTTTTTTCATTCCCTGGAAAGTAACGGTTTTGGACATACATGGTTTCTGCCCAAAAGCGACGTTTCACTTCCTTTGTAGGAAATGAGTGAAGGAAACCTCACTCGGACCGGCTGCATTTTGTGGAACACTGCAAAAGATATGCCTAACGTTATGTTTGGGTGTATTCTCAACGCCTTCCTGTTTTTGTGGCTTCCAGTGGCTTCCATGACACATTCAGTCAACATGTCCAACGAGGTCAGACACCATACTGACGCAATTGTTGCAAACATGGGGCGGGGTATATCGCCATCACACGAAGACTCTCTCCCTATGCTGTACTGTATACTGTATGGTTGTGTGCACGTGCGTGCATGTGCGTGCATGTGCATGCACATTTGTGCGTGCTTGAGTGAGTGTGTGCGTCCGTGTGTAATCATCAACCCTAATTAATTGTCTGGTTTCGGGCTTACTTAAATCCAGACTCAAATTAGTATTGCCACCACCACCAATAATCAATCAGTGAGAAAGCAGCTATCTGCACATAATGTTCACTGGAGCAGTGGAACCCCCATGTTTTGTGGTTTGTAGCCTATACTTGTGTTGTTGTTTGTATCAATAACAGTACTGAAATGAAGGCTATACTGATATTAATGGCCTGGGACTCGGAGTGGGAGCCCCTTTTTCTTCTAATAAATAACAAAAGGTTACTTTTCACAGTAACACATTACTTTTTGGTGTAAGTACTAATCAGTGAAGGAACTGAGTTACTTTTTAAACTAGTTACTGGTTTCCAGTGCACAGTGGAACTCATTACACACATTAGACTAATTAGACTGATTGAGATGTACACAGTATACACACTACAGTATGTGTATACATGTGTACTGTATATGGCCGGGTCCACTGATCTCTCTCACCTCAATCTGAATGGCCCTCACCAGTCTGGTCTCGATAGAAGAGCACTGCATAATGCTGGCATGGGGACACAGAGGTTCCAGAACCTGGGGGAGGGGGGGGGACAACATCCTGCGCACTTCCTGCAACTCTGTCGTACAAAACAATGGAGTTTGGTTTCAAGTTTCAATCGGCCCAAGACAGGTCTGTTCTAGGAAACTAGACGAGAGGTTAGGGAGTTAAGGTCCATTGTTCCTGGGGAGAATGACAAGGGAAGTGGACGGCTGTGACAGAGGTTTTATATCCATAGCTTAGTTATTATCTATTCAAATTTGATTAAATTGAATAAAATATATAATGAACTTTATGGTTAAACACAATTATTTGTGCAGGCCTGCATACAGTAGTTTGGTCTTGAAAATGGATAAAGCAATGACAATTTTCCCATCAAGACATATGGGAGCCCTAGTTTCCCTCAAGTGGACCCGGCCATATACAGTACACATGTATACAGTCTCATTTTGTGGCCTCACGCTTCTGAACCACTTGCCTTTTGATTGGAGAACGACTATGTCACGATAAAATGTACAGTGCCGTATTTCTGGCCACAAAGTGCTCACCCAATACAGCCCTTCATATCAGCAAAAGTTACGACACATCTGACATTTCAGTCAGGAGAAATAAACCAAATGTCGGAGGGATATCAAGTCACAGCGGAAAGGAAAAAAAAGAAAAGGAAAGAAACTGCGGTAGTGGTGTCTAGTGATTCTAAAAGTGGGGTCCGGGGGACACTCAGGGGTCCTTGGGGGGATTCTAGAGGGTCCCCAGCAAAAGCAGATATACAAGCTCACGGTGCTTCATGTCGTGCCGCACTGTGACTTTGTACATTGCTATTTTTAATTAAATTTAAAATAAATCTTGAAAGCATTTTCTCTTCGTTTTTGTTTTTTCTTAACGTTTGAGAACCACTGCCCTATTGGCCAGTGGTTGTCAAACCTTTTCATGTCAAGGACCCCCAAAATGATGTATTTGGCCACAGACCCCCATCTGAAAATGTTTTGGGGCAGGGACCCCCAGAAGAGAAGATTTGTGTTTTCTTTTTTTTAACAAATCAAATGTTTTCAAGATCATTTTTTTTATGTTAAAAAATAGCAATGTACAAGCTCGTCTAGTGTGGCACGAAGTTAAGCGCTGTGAGCTTTGTGTGAGAAACTATTCAATTTCTGGTACCAGTTATCCACGGTTTCCTTTTCTTCCCAGACCCATTAAGTGCACAGCCACAGTGCCGCTCGCTGCTGCAAACCACCATGATTAAGTGGCCCACTGCGTTCTTACCTTATCCCCATAATTCAGCTGTCAATACAAGAGCATTGAGGTTTGGCTGAGCCACGGTGACATCATGTGGTGGGTTCACCCGTCTTATGTGCATAGCTGCTTTAAGAGCCCACTGCTTCATAACGCCATAATGGACAGAGGGAATGCGTTCCTTACTGAGGGGGGCCTGTCAGCTACCTTACACATTCATGAACATGTTTTTATCCTGGAAATAGCATATGTACAACCTTGCGTGTTGTGAGCTTGTAAATCAGCTATTTCAGCCTTACATGGTTAATCAGACTAATGAATTTAGTATCATTATTAAATAGAGACCTGCTTCTTCACTATTCGATTAACCTACATGAGCAAGATTGGGTCAGTTGGTCACTGGCTCTAAATGTCAGTTTCAATATATTTAAGCCCTACTTACACAGATGTCAAAATGAATAGTGGAGGGGGAACGAATTCAACATGAAGCAGACAATACCAATGTTCCACATACTGTAGCTCCTCTTTTGTTTTAAGTGTGTCAAGTTTCTCGTTACGGCCAATAAAGTGGCTGTGATTAATGTGGCAATCAAGTCCTGCCCCTCCCACACCACTACTGTTCCCTGGGGGGCCATTTTTGGGATAGAGTGCTTGGCAAATGGAAGCACGTGGCACGAGGCCACAGGGAATTAAACCAAACGCTGGTTTGGTTTCATCTAACTGTTGGAATAGACACTGCTCTATCTCAAATCAGCAGATGGAGGCACTGCTGCACAGACGCCTGCATCAAATCTTGGACCACTTTCAATTTTCAAGCTTGCCAGTCCAGAGCATTTTGCGGGATTAGTATAGGAATGGGTGGGGTGCTTAATGTGGCAACCTTCAAAGTAAATGTGTTTTGTTTGTTTTTTAACACATCTTTTAATCCGGATGCACTAAGAACAGCCAAGCTCCCTGGGCATCAGTTCCAGTCCCTGTGACTGCATGCCAAGTGATATCACAATCTTTACCAATGACACTGTTCTCTGGTAAGAAATGATAAACAGCAGCACAAAATGGACACCATTCAGCTGTGAAATGTTGAAATCTACAGAAATAAATAAGTAAAAACACGTATACTTAACCACTGTTTTGTAATTTGATGTACGACCGTTTTGCGCAAAATATAAAAATGCAATTTTCGCCTTTCTTGGTTGCCTTTTATTCCTCTAAGTTTTGTATTGAAAGGGGTGGGGGGGGGGGGGGAGTCTGAATCAAAGGTGGAAGAATAAGGGAAAACAAGTAGGCCTCTACAAACCCATTCTGGTATAATGGTACTTCTAGACAACAGTCTGTTCAGCAGACCAGAGAGCTGGTGTGTATACCTCACATGAGGTACAAAATTATGCACATTCATTCACAATTTGCATTATTTCAATTTGCAATTAAAGTGTCTACTACGCGATGGCGCGCAAGGTTGTAGATCTGCAATTGTTGCGTGTGATGAAGTAAGGCATTCGTTTATGAAGAGGGGATTTTTTTTTTTAATACAGAGATACAAGGTTTCTGCCCAACGGCGACGATATGTTGCTCATTAAACTTGGTTAATCAGCCAGCAGCTAGATGTTGACCTCTGAAGCGAAAGGTACTCCATTCTGTAGGCCTACTATATTCTGTCTTCTTCCAACAAGGGGAGTTCCCAGAGCCTGGGTGACAGACAGGGGCCTCTGTGGGACTAATAAAGCAGCAGTCCATAAGAAGCTAAACAAATATTCTCTGAAGACTTTATCCTCCTGAACCGGGGCAGTAAATACCAAATTCCAAAGGGCAGGTCCTGCGGCGAAACCATTTAGTCCTTAATTAATCTACAGAATGACCGGACACACGCACTGCACACACACACACACACACACACACACACACACACACACACACACACACACACACACACAAAGAGGCCAAAGTGCGCACACTGACCATTTTCACCTTCAGAGAAGCAATCATCTGTTGGCTTTAAACACCAAAGGCCTCCTCATCTGAGTAATCATCATCTCCCTCAATAAAGCTCAGACAGGCCAGTGAGTGGGCCAGTGTGGACACTCAGGTGATGAAAAGGTTCTAGCTCATATACAGCTAAGTCATTGCAACTGGCTTTGTAGTCTGAACAAACATTATTATTATTAATCCTAATCTCCTTCTGCACAAGCGTGTCCCAAGTTTGACGAGTTTTTCATTAAAAAACGATGTGAATTAATGCCATACCTATTTGATCATACTAGAGTCACACAAAAGTAGCAGATCTGCAAGCTCGAAATGTGTCACGGAGCGAGGCGCTCACACCCGACAGGGACAATGTAATAGCTGAGATTTAATGAGGATCATTGCTTTTTACCTGAATCAACGGACAGACAGACAGACAGACAGACAGACAATATTAATCTTGTCCATTTCATGGAGAGACTCGAGCATGTGAGCATTCTCTTAGTGAATGTTGCAGGCAGTTATCTAACAGCCATTGTTCACTAATTTGAAGATCAGTTCAGAAAATAAACAAAGCCAAAGACAAGAACAAAGGGTTGTGTTCAGTTATTTTTCCACAGACAGGCTGGCCTGTGTCAAAACGACAGACACCGGGGTCACTCCGCTGATGAGTGGACAGACAGCCCCTTGTAAAGCATCATAAAAGTTATTATGTTCTGTGCGACCCGTGAAGTCATTAGCTGTCCGGGTGTCCTCCACAGTGACAGGCAGGCAGAGGACAAAGACAGTGACAGAGACGGATCTGGACAGAGTATTGTGCAAAAGGAGAGAAAGTGAGAGGGTCCGTGATCTTTCAAGTTCATCAAACTAAATAGTAAATACAAGGCAGTCAACACACACACACACACACACACACACAAACACTATCCTGGGTTTTGAACCCAGCGGGGCTCATGCATGCGTGGGAAACCAAACATCTACCGTTCATCCAAAGGGGAATCCCAACCACATTTAAATTTATGAAAAGGCTACTATAGTGAAGTCGGTTCACGGAAGTTGTTTTAGGCTATGTGGGGATGTTCTAACGAGGTACCATTTGAGTGGGAAAAACCTCACATATACTAAATAAATTATACTACGGTACATTTTTTATAGGGTCAACAAAGTAAAATAATATAGCCTTTCCATATAGGAGTATAATTTTATATTTTTCCGAAAAGAACACAAACAGCATATTACAAGCCTAAGGCAACTATTACAATTGTAAAGGTTATTTGCTGTAGTTGTACATACGGCAGTGTGTTTGAATCTGCAGACAAGGCTCTAGCCTTGGCCCCCCCCCGCCCCCAGCACCTCCCACCCCTCACTGGGGAGAAATCGGGTAGGAAAAACGGGGACGCATGCAGTACATGTTGCTTTGGTCATTGCACGCAGTAACACGCTGTCTGCCCAGATATTTTTCAGGAGCACACGCACGCACATGCATCGATTAAGAACAAACCTTAAGTTCACACCTCAACAATGTTTACAAGGCTGCCGAGTGCCGAGTGTCACACCAGCGTGCATTAACGTAGGAATGAGCCTAGGAATGATCCTTTGTGACCTGTAGTGTAGGTGTTAAGCGACGTGTGCGTGAAGTTATCGTCCCTCCAGAGATAAATTCACCAATGCAACACTGTATACTGTATATGACAATAAGTTGGCATGGGGTTAACTACAACAGTGACACATTCTCCTCCATTATCTACATTTTAAATTGGAAAGATGGGCCTGGTTAATTGGAGATCTCAGGTTAATTGGAGATCTCAGGTTATCCTACCTGAGATTGGAACACGGTTCTCCTGCACAAATGCTGAACGTTTTTACTAGTCTAAGAGAGCTTGCGCAAGGGGAGAAATCGAATTTTGACCTTCAGGCAGCACCTGTCAGCCAGTAGTTGTCCTACAGTACCAGACCACGGGAGGGAGACCAGATATACAAATACTGCTTGAAATTAAAATGCATGAGAACCACTTCCCTACAATCACGATACAATTTCCTCACAGCGCACGATCACATCCGAGACAGAACTTTAGCACTGGCCACACAATTGAAACAAGGATTTGTCACAGTCGCACTCACCATCCAGAAGGACATGGCAGGGCTGGCTTTAAGGACACCCAGGACAAGAACTCCTCACAGGATTCAGGACCGTCTGGAATATTGAACAGCCTTCGCTCTGGACTTACGGACACTGTATCATGGTCCCTGGAAGTCGGACACACTGAGCAGCCAGAGGCCTGCTGTACGGCCCTTATCCCAACACGTTTCCTGGGGAGTGTCGTTAGTCAGGGGAGAGGAAACCAGCACGCACACACGCACACACAAACACACACACACGCCATTTTACACTCGCACGGTCGTATACACACAGACACACACACATACATGCACATACAGACGGGTTCAGGCACTACACACACACACACACACACACACACACACACACACACAATGGAAAAGGTCTGTGTCAGGGCATCACAACATGGGAGAGAGGGAACACCAGAAGCTGTTCTTTGCTTGTAGTCAGTGGTCAGTGTTTTGAGCCGACATCTGACTTCCTGTTCATGCACTGGAAGAACATTCAGTGGAACAGGAGATACTCTTCCAGCCGGGGGTGTTGTATATTTATTTAATCCTGGGATTAATATTTTAAACCAGTGCTTCTCAAACTGTTTTGTGTCAAGGACTAGGGCTGCCTCGATTACGATATAATTGCATTTTTGGCATTGAACATGCCAAATTAAATTTCAGATTGCCTTTAAGGCTTTGTAATCAGAAAGTGCACAGGGCAGATATGACAAGTAACTCAAATATACAAAGAAATTACTGACATATTTAATCATGTTATAGTAAAAAAAAAATAAAAAAAAAATGAAATAGCGGAAATAGCAGTTCTACATGTTTACAATGCGTTAAAAAAAAGCTAAAATAGCTGCTGGTTGTGACTGTCCGAGTATTGTAAACATAAGTAAAACTACTAGACACAAAGTACATAGTGTTCATTCTTTCTGAAGCCAGCCCAAATCCCCCTCACCTGCATCAAAGTCTACCTTGTGTGTTCAGGTTTTAACATGGGGGGTTTTACTTTCTGGGCGATTGTTTATCACTCGTCAAATAAGCCGGGGGCCTCCATGAGTGCTGCTGAAAAGGGAGTGCTCACTAATGTTCATATAAAATGCCACTTTTTTTCTCTACTCAGTCAGTCAGGAGGGCTGTGGGAAACCGGTGGTCACCTTAAGTTATAACGTAAAACTGAAATATGAATAGGCCTTAAAAGAGCTTACCGGTACACATCATTAATTTAGACAGACCTTCATGCCAAGAATTTGAGTCTGACTTTTTAAATGCTAGAAATGACATAGGCAAAGAATATAAAAATGCATAATATTTGTAAATATTAGTTAATGTTTCATTTCATTTTGAGGGGCGCTAGCCTCTCCTATATTCAGCTATTAGTGTAGATTTTCGTCTTACACAAACATTAAATTCCCAGTGACAATGAATGGAGAATTTACGTCATATGTGTCTGAGCAAATAGACATGTTACGTTATGATGATGTACGATGATAGGATCGCCCCTCACTTCACACAGGTGTGATTTTATCAGTCAATATACTGCATTGTTTCTTCAAGCCCTGCTTGAAGCCGAGTAAAGCTCTCTCTTCGCAACACTGTTGGCTAATACGCTGTAAACAAACCAGCATGGCCCTGCTGAGCCCCGGGGGACCCCTCCTCACGCAACAGGTCTCCAAGTCTCTCCTGCCCTGAGCCCTCTTGAGTCACAAACTCCCTCCAACACACACACACACCCGCCAGGCCATGGTCAAAACACTCAGGGTGGGTGTTCATGTCTTGGAGGCTTTCCAAGAAACACAACAGCAGTAGAGCTGGATTTTGGTTGTTGCGACCGTAGGTCACAGTTAACTATGGAATCGAGCATTTTCCGCCAGTTAGTGTGTCGGCAGGTTCCCCCAGGTCTCGTGACATCATGTGACATCATCAGGGATGGAGATGTGGACTGGAGACCCTTATGTCATAGTAAATGCGACCTGCTGTCGCAGTTAAACCCATATATGGAGATCCCTGATGTCAGCACTATTGGCCAGCAACTCTCAAACCTCAAACCCTTAGATCTCCATATACTGTATGGATATTTCAGAACCTGTTCTGACATTCCATATGTTGATCCTTCCCCATCCATCCTTCCTCTTCGATGTCTCCCTTTTGACTTATACAATTATTATATAATAATAATTGTAATTATTATATAATAATAATTGTAGAATAATTATATAAAAAATTCAAACTCTAGACGGGCTAGCCCCAAAGTTATTAGTGCAGCCGCGCGGGCCTGCCATCCGGCGAAAACAAGAGTTCTCAACAGGCCCGAACATTACGGCCCGGCCCTACCTGTGCCCTCATCAAACCCTGTACACACAAGAGAATGTCCCTGCTACCACCCTTAGATCTCCATATACTGTATGGAGCTGACCTGTTCTGACATTCCATGATATGTTGACCTGACCTCATCAAACCCTGTACACTCAAGACATGCTCCTAATATGGCCAGTACCGAATTAATTCCATGTTGATCTGACCCCCCATGCCAAAGTGCCAGCGCTCGCCTAGCAGTCTGCCGTCACCGAGGCGGATGTGTGCACGCGTACACAAGGAATTGGAGATACAGGTGAAGAAACAGAGTTGCCGCGGTCCGGGTACATGAGAAATTCAAGACGGCGCGCTCCAGTGTTATTGACAACACCAGCTAGCAACCCAATGCTAATGTGAGTAGGATTACGACCTGATCGATCAAAAGCACTATAATAGACCAATATTGCCGTAGATCTACATTATTGGCAAGAAGCGTGTTAAGTGTGCTTAATTACACTGGTCACAATGAATGTTATTACATGAGTTCATCCTGCCCTTGGCCAGAACATAGCCGTCAAGATGCAAACAACAAAGCAAAGGATGCCATTTGTACATGATGGCAACACAATGTCACTTTTGTGCGGAAACGTGAGACTCAGACCATGTTGTGTGTGTGTGTGTGTGTGTGTGTGTGTGTGTGTGTGTGTGTGTGTGTGTGTCAGCTTCAGACAAGACACATCCACTGACTGCAGTACCGCATTGCTTCCCCACACCAACTGTAACCCATGGCGATCACAGGCCTGTCCAATGGCTGAGCATTATGCAAATGTAATCACGCTCGACTGGGCGCAAGACACTGCGTGTCCATCGAGCGGCCTCACATTTCACATGAACTTTATTGGTGCCAGTGGGCCTTTTGTCTGCTTTAATTGAATTAACTTCTGAGAAATGGACCTTGTTGCAGAGAGAGAGAGATGGGACATTACCCACCCATCACTTAGCCACGGGAGATTTTAATTGTGTTGACATTGGAATCACTTTTAAACCTTGGTGTAGAAGAGAAGGGCTGTCGCCGATTCTCCCTCACAAAACTTTTATAACTCGGAAGCACATTCCTTTTGTGAAATGTTTTGCATGGCAGCCTAACAAAGAACAGCCGCAATTTATAACGCAATATAAGCTACATAACTTAAGTGCATTTAGATGCACTGCAAAGATCAAGTGTGACTCTAGCCTACTCTTTTTTGCATTACGGGGAAACATTCCAAGACATTAATTGGAAATTGTTGAGGACTAATTAGCATCTTTGCTTTCACTCCATATTACATTTTTAAATGTAACCGATATCAATGGCAATATCCCCATCTACTGGTTAAAAGGCACATGGGCATGAACCCTGTGAAACCATTTAAATTGTTATGTAGATATAGCAACAAACAGACAAGCACACTACTGCAAAAACACATTTTCTTCTGTGTCCCACTACTTTGAAGCGCTTCATGTATTTCACTAAACTCTTCTGAGAGTCCACATATAGTCGTTGTTTTGACTACATGAGATATGGCAACTTGAAAGAGTAGGAATCTCAATTCACTGTTTTTTTTTTTCAATATCTGACTTCCATTTCTTTCATGTCTGCTGCTTGTCCTCAGTCAGAATCCCCTGACCTGCCTAGACATCGGGCAAACAAAAGTCACATACTTGTCCCAAGCAGATAAAAGTGACGTGGGAAATGTTTGGCCAGGCTCCGAGGGAGAGAACCAGTTTCCTTTGTCTCATGTTTGAGTTTAGTTGTAGATGTTCCATTGGGATAAAATATGAAAACTATTGAGACGATAACATATAGAGGTGAGTGGTAAATGTTTGCCACAACTGAGGCAGTGTAAAAACGTCTCAGTAAATGCTGTAGAAAATACAGTAATTTGACTTTCACATACCACTAATGCCATAGAGTTACTACTAATACTGTAGCACATTTTGGCATTTAAAACCTAGTGCACTTCACATTGATAAATAAACACTGTTACAATATATTATAAATATTACAACCCTATCTAAGAGTGCTAAAAACAATAAGTACATTTTTGGATGTCTCTCTTCTGATACTCCAGATTACGTTGTGAGTTGCTTTTAATGCCACTCAGCATTCACAGTGTGCTATTGAAGTATGCTTATCAACTACTCATGTCATGCTTATCAACAATGCAGAAATATATTGGACTCTAAAAAGGTTTACCCTTTTCCATTAGCTTAATTCATGATAAGGAAAATGGACAATTGAGGCGACTTCTCATATCTTTTAAATTGTATTTTACATAATATGATGTAGGCTGTTTAAAAGTACCACTTTAATAATCAAACATGTTACATCCCAATTTGAAAGCATATTACATTACTTACACACTACACCCTAAAGCTTATATAATTATACAAAACAAGTTACAGTGCAGCGCAAACATTTGTCAGAACAAAGCTATGAAGGGAGTCCTTGCGGAAAAAGTACAATGATGTTGAGGTATTTACTTTAGGCTATTTCCAGACTCACGACCATGAAGGTTTGCCAATGCAGATAGACACACAGAAGCCATACAAGTGGCAGATTACGTTCTGTGAACCACTGTGTGTCTCTTGTGTAACAGAATAAAGTGTGATTAAAGGGGAACGCAGCTCGAAAAAACAATTGAGCCCCCCAATCGGTGTTGGGCGCCGCGAACAATGTCATAAACTTCCAAGTGTGTGTGTGTGTGTGTGGGGGGGGGGGGGAAGGGCTGATCCAGAAACAGTTGGTAGCCACTGTTATGTGCACTGTATTCCTGTGGTCAAGCACAGTCATGTCAACTTTTATGAACAAGAGCTATAACCACTTGAAGGATGATAGGGTAGCATCCCTATTCTGTGGCGAACAGTCTGAGAAAATAGATCTACAAGCGCACACCGTATTGCGATGTGCCATGTTGTGAGCTTGTAGATTAGCGAGAAATGGAGGGCGCCAACTTAATACAGAGCCCTGGGGGACTCCAGTCAACAAGTAGTTTAAGTGGCATCAGATCAGGTATGGCTGCAGCTTCATACTAAATGGATTGGTGAATATGCAAGGTGCCAGGCCAGGGAGAGAATCTATGGGGTATTCCATGAGAAAAGGTAATGTTCAAAACTGACAAGACAAACCCTAAACAAAGAACGTTATGTTGGTATGAACTTTCCCCCTGGAGAAACATTCCATGGGGCCGCCACAAACTCACATGGACACATGCACAGTCACTGAGAAACTATGGGGGCACTAAATATCTCCTTAATCCACAATATTGTTAAGACTATAACGAATGATCATATCACATTTCAGGTTCAGGACAACAGACTAAGTCATACAGCTTTGAGGCCCATATGGGCTATCTCATGTTTCTATACAGTATACAGCATGTAGGCCTGTGGGAAGAATAAAAAAATTAAATTAAATAACGTATACAGTAGGAATTCAATTTGTGAATTCCTGCTTTTCAGCTGTGTTCCCCTTTAAAGTCACAGCCTGGGGATGGGGGTGGGGGTGTCACATAAATATATTGAGCATGTATGTACGCTATACATGTCTGGCATGCCAATGATCCATGTGTAGGATTACAGGCGTGCGCAACACATGCACAGCATCACGTCTAAGAGTGTGACTTCATTAGGGATTCCATCGTCTGGTGCGATGGGGTACGCTTGTCCCCATCAACAGGGATTAGTGTGGGAACGTGACACATGTGCCGTATTTTATGAGGGCCTATCAAGTTTCGACTCCCGTCATACTAAAAATAATGACTTGACCAGCTTTCTCCGTTGCACACTCCTTTCCTTTTGTCTTTTGAGGACGTCAGGCACACATATGCTCACAGATCACACTTGCAAAGTGGGGAAAAAGTTTATTAAAATATTATGCAGTGGATGACTCAAGCCGTTAAGGTGCCAACATTTAACTCCAACGTTCTGGGTTCGATTCCAACCTCAGGGCCTGTGTTGCTGATCATCCCATTAATCAGCCCTCATTTTCCTGCCTCTCGCCACAGTTCCATTTCAATTAAGCAAAAGTACAAGGTGGTTCACTTCAAAGTCTTTTGACACTCACAGTAAGTCCATAGACCATAGTGTCCACTTCACTGTTCACTACAAAAGTTACTCGTTTTACAAGTAAACAAACTCTTTATAATATTAAGGGGCTTTGACTGAAACAATTTTATTGGACTTAACACCTTTGTGACGAAAACCAAATTCCATTACACCCTTTCCATATATCCCTCAGTCCACTGAAATGCCACATTCCAGTGCAAATACCTATGAAATTCCTCTACAATGGAATGTGTAAGTGTGCAAACCTATCCTTTCAAAAAACAGAGAGGGCGAGCTCGCTACAATGATTTGCCTCGGCTTGTTACAAGCACTGGTGCATAATAGAGAGAGAGAGAGAGAGAGAGAGAGAGAGAGAGAGAGAGAGAGAGAGAGAGAGAGAGAGAGAGAGTGAGAGCGAGAGAGAGAGAGAGAGAGAGAGAGAGAGAGAGAGAGAGAGAAAATCTGGGGTCTTTCTTCCTGTGTGTATTCAGAGTAAATGCAGCATGTCAAAGGGGGGGATTTATTACCTCCCCAAAGAAAAACATTCTCCCGATGATGAAAACATGATTGGTGGACCTGGGTAGCCCGGCCCTAACGTCTGCTCCCACTGTCACAGTAATTACCCCCGGAGCCCCGTGGCATCCGACCTTGGGTAGAAAAGTCCCCGGGAAAAAAGACCACCGCCACAAATATCGACAAAAGGCACATTTGGATTCGCGCGGGATGTGACCTGGGAGAGTCGAGCTCTCTGTCCATCACTCGGATGTGTTTTGAATGGCTACAAAGGCCCCCAGAGTGAGACTTCGTGGGATTTGGACGTTGCCAAGAGCGAATGCCGCGTTGCCTTGCCAAGTATTAGAAAGAAGACAAGAAAATCCCCCACACACAGTAGAGAAATATCAACAAAACTGCAGTATAAAGGCCACATTCATGGGATTCACAAAGACATTGTAGGTTGATGGTATAGGGCTAAATGGGATGTATTATGCTGCCATTATTGGTCTTGCTTTGCCACAAGGTCCGAGTAGGCCTCTGTTTTATCTTCCAAGAAAAGGGGCACACAACCATGACTTTAGGGTGAGAAATACAGTTGCCCAGGCAGGCCCTTAATCTATCATTTCCACCGTCATTCTATCCACTGTGCATTGCCAAGTGAATTAAAACCACTTTAAGAAGCTCAACGAACGCCTTTTGTATCCCATTATCTCCCAGTTCCAGAGCCTTTGTGAGCAGCTTTACGCATCACAGAATCGGCGACGTCTTGAAAGGCCATTTGTGAAAGAAATATCCGCTCGTCGGATTCACAAATCCTTTGACCGTGAACCGTTAAAAGCAATGGCAGTAGCCTTCGAAATGGCTAAAGGACTCGGGCACAAGCCGCCCTATTCAACGTTTAGTTGCAGATTAACACTGAAAATATCTCCTTCACAATGTAGTACACTTTAAAACTCCTGTAGGTTGACATCACATAACACTGGGAAAGTTGCAAGATAATGTAAAGACCTCTTAATGTATGACAGACTGGGAACATTTCACTCCACATTCACACCTACCGATTACAGTATGCACACACTGCATTTTCCCACAAATGCAAGAGTTCATCAGGTGATTGCCATAGGCTCTTAAGCCACAAGGTTACCCAGCAAAATCTTACAGGACTCCAACTCAAAACAGTTGCTGGATCATTTTTCAGAGTCAAAGTCATGCACGAATGGCTAAGAAAACAACCTATTTCCTGTAGAAATGGGGATCACCTATTGACTTTTCACAAGTGAAATCTAATTCGCAAAGTCTTTTGTGTCGTGACGTCCTGTCAAAGTGCTCAGGTGTTCCTCCATTGTTAGCTTAATCTTGCAGACATAACACTAGGCTATATTTTCTTTTCCCTAAATTCAAAAAGAGCCAATGGCTGCTTCACCCTTGATCGGGGTTGTACTGTATATCAAATGCCTGGCTCTAGTGCCGTGTTGCTTCAAGTCAAGTGCGTCACGTTGAAATCCATTCAAACATCTACAGAGGTTTAGCAAACTGTGCATGGTTCACAGGAGTCTTGGCCATTAATCCAGTGGCTCAGCATCAACAGGAAGAAAATGTGAGTGAGCATCGGCAGGCATTGTGATGAAGGAATTGTCGGGATCTTCTTTTCAAGGAAAACATGAAGATTTGTTCTTGGGCTTCTGTTTCCAGAAAGGCGTGATGCAAGTTTCACCTTACTTTTACAAGGGGTAGTTGGACTGCCAGTAGGTTGGCTGGCAGTTTGATTGGTTATTTGACATTTTCCTTTTCAGGTTATCTATTCTACAATCTACAGCATTTCATAACTGTGATTCATGAGAGTTTGTATGGAAGATCATTTCATTTCACCCACAGGTTACAACTGTACACTTGTGATGTGATAAACTTGAAATTTAGGTTTAAGTATATAGACTATACTGACTGTTCTGAATGAGGACAGCAATTGAAAAATAACCAACATAAGTATAATAAATTAATTAAAGGTGTTAGAGCTTTATTCATGAGGTCTGTCTCTCGATCCTTTTCTAAAGCACAAACTAAACCTATACCAAAAAAAAACGCTTTAATCACAAATGCAGCAATCTCTAAACACGCAACTCAAAATAAAATGCGGAAACGTCGTCCGAACACACAATTCCTGCATGCGTGGGTACTAAAAGGTAAAATGACTGGGGTTAACTTCGCTGAGGCATCTCAGCCCGCTCCTGGGTCAAGCACACACCGGGCACCTTTCCACAGAGGGGGGAACACACAGAGAGGGTCTTGTTCCAGGGCCCATGTGCAGGTCAGTGCTGGCAGGTAAGAGTGAAATGATAGGCCTCCCCGGAGACACAGCACAGAGGACACACTGTTTCCCCCAACAGCTAACGCATCCACTGGAATGCAATATGTAGCGGCAGGCAGGTAACTTGCAGTTCACTGCATACCTATATACGAAAATCTTCAAATCCCCCGAGACCGACAGAACCTCGCCCCCATCCCACCCTGGCCTGCACGCCAGCCGTTCCGTCTGACACTTTGCTGGGAATTCGGTAACAGGAGATAGAGATGTGGTAACGACAGGTTATGCTAACAATGTGTTCTTTTTATTCTTTAAGGCTTTAATTAGGCACTGTCTCTATTTTGATCAAACTTTCAAAAGATTTCCAAATTTGCATTTTCTTGTCAGCGAAAAAAGCTGATTGGCTATTTTAGATATTTGTCATATATACGATGTAACAATTTTGAATCAGCCTCAGGTCTTAATGGGTTAAAATAATAATCAAAATTACAGGGGCTGAGACAGGACAGAGCATTAAATGGGGCAACGGCTGATGCAAGTCATGCCTCCGTAGTTTTAGTGTGTGTCATTTTTAGTGTGTGTCATCTCCGTCTATGAGATTCCATATCCATATACGAGAGGGCAAGAAGCCAGCAGGTTATCTCTCTACCTATTATATATAAACCATACAATAGCCTTTAAAGGCAAAACATACAATAGTGTGCATTCTTCCTAAAGAATGCACACACACACAACCCCTCACCTGGATCAAAGTCTAGCTCATGTGTTTAGGTTTAGATTTTTTCTTTTTTCTTTTACTTTCTGGACGATTGTTATCGCTCTTCAAAGCAATAAGCTGTGGGCCTCCTTGTGAGTGCTGTTAAGGAGTGGCTATAACCTCTCTCCTTTATCCGGTGTAGCGAGGACAAGCATAGCACCAACACATGCAAGAAGCTATTATTGCAGGAAGTAATCTCCTGACACCTGGACGTACCCTTGGCATAAACATCTGCATGAACAAAAAGTGCAGACACGCACGCACGACACACACACACACACACACACACACACACACACACACACACACACACACACACACACACACACACACACACACACACACACACACTATACAAAGTGAATATTCAATAAAAATTGAGAATGTTCTCAATCAGAACAAAGAAATATTCAAGTGAAAAATAAAGCCCTTAATCCATGGGTCTTCAACAGGGGTCTGACACTGGGACCCCTGAGTTAGCCTACTACAGGAAAGTTTGTATTAATTTACAGTATTACAGTATTAACATAATGTGTAATGGTCAAATTTTACACTCTTAGAATTAAATTAATACTGAGGATTTTACCGTGTACTGTCTGGGAGTAGATTTCACACTATCCAAAAGGCCACAAGTAGGCCTATAAGTATGTATAATCTCATAGTATATACTCGAGTCACACATGGCTACTTCACTTAAATCACTATTTTCAACACTTCAGTGCCAGTTCATTACTTCAACCACAGCTCTGCTCTGATGACTATCCCTGTGCCCACACACCTAGAAAACATGCCTTGGTGCCAGCTGTACCCTCAGACCCACCAACAACACGTGAAAACATGTTCAGAGAGGAGTCCGTGATCCATGCATTTCTTGACTTATCTGATGTTCTCCGAGAGACCAAAAACACGTGCATTACAGTATAATATACTGTAATTATATATATATCCCATAGTGGTGGCGATAGTGAGACACACTTTATAGCCATCATAAACGTCCTGTTTGAGTTATATGTGGTTTAAAATGGCAAGGTCACTGACAATCAATTCAAATAATGGATAATACAACAAAACAAATAAACAATGTGTCTGTGCCAATTAAAGCAATTTAGACAGACATTATGTACATTTTGAATGATCCATTAAATTCAGGAGCTCCCCACACTTTCTGAATGCTGGTCACTCACTGCATTCCACAGGGTCCCATCATAGAAATCACGTCACAAATAACTCAACCTAAATCGATTAACGGTTGCAAAATTGCTAATCCTACTTTCATTCTTACTATGGGTGATCAGTGATCAGTGATAATGATCAATGTGTTTTGTTTCCTTCATGGAAAGCAAGCATGACTGAACATGGAATTTCCACTCCTGCCTTTGGCATTGCCATAATGGCAGGTATATAGATCCACACTCATGCATTCACTCACGCGCACACGCACAACACACACACGCGCACGAGAGAGAGAGAGAGAGAGAGAGGGAGAGAGAGAGAGAGAGAGAGAGAGAGAGAGAGTTTGATCCTATGATGTGAAGGTTTGTATCATAATAACGTTTAGTTTAGTTTGGGGGGGATAATTAGCCTATTATCCACAGCTGGAATAACCACGTGTGGAGAGTCACTAAATCTTGCAGAGATCGAGATAAGTTGTCCGTGACTGTCCACTTGACTCAAATAACATGTTTTGAGGAGTGGAGCCAACAGCTAGACTACGAAAAGTAGTTGGGGCACATTAACATGATGTATTAAGCATTGTGTGCGGCGGTCACTGCGGTGAGGTGAGAGCACGTTTCTCAACGCGGCCCGGGGCGGTCAGGTTCAAACACGCATATTAAATAACATGCATAATGTTCAGCTGCAGCATTCATTTCATCCCCATATATATCCATATTTGCTTACCTTGCTCAGCTCGTCTTCCTTCTTCTCCTCATGTTGGTAAACAGGCATTTGCAGAAAATCCTCTTCGCAACAGATGAAGCTCACTGTGCATCCCATCCGAGCAAACTCACGCTGCACAGATCCAAACCCATCCAAAAGTGAACCTCACACGCCTGTCTGCACCCATCCAAACTTCACGCACTGCGCAGATGTAAACACATCCAAAAACAAAAGCCTAAAACAAACTCGATATTCTAAACCCAACCAAAATAAACTCAGACTGCATCTAAAATTCTGCAAAACGTAGCAGACTCATGGCCAGCCAGAAGATCACCCGCACTGAGCCAGGTAATAATAATATCCCGCTGCAACACTCGTAAGGTTTTGCCGAACTGATGCGTTTAAGCCATTGTAAAAGTTGTGTCGATACTGGCACTTATCTTCGGCCACCGTCCATGTGTGCGCGTGGTGGTCCCGGCTCAGAGCACAGCTGCCCTTAATGTTCGTGTGTCCCACAGCAGGATGGTGACTGCAGTCTGAGGACGGTTCCTGGTCCTGGAGGATAAACAAACAGGTAGAGGGGAGCTGCTGTAAAACCGCCTACACCTCAGCTGTTTCTAACCATTGATGTGATGTGATGATGGAACTCTTTGCCTTAATTCGACTGTAGGCTACACGGCGAAATAAAGGCACTTCTTTGGCATTTAAGTCTGCCTAGTGTCTAGTCTAGGGTTTTGTTGTTTATCAAAAAGTTAATCAATCATCAATGAATTGCAGGTGTGTCACCATGTGTGGATCAGTTTGTCTTGCTTCGAGGTCCCAGCTGGATACGTACGTGGATAGAGGGGCAGCCGCAGCTCACTACTACCCCCCTCCCCCCCCCCCACTATGCACACACACACACACACACACACACGCACGCACGCACGCACGCACGCACGCACGCACGCACGCACGCCCCCCCACACACAGATGGTGGAAAGTAACTAAATAGGCTACATGTAAATTATTACTGTACAATTTTAAGGTATTTGTACTTTAGTTGAGTAGCCTATTCCCTTTTACTTCTACTCCACTACATCTCAGAGGCAAATATTGTGCTTTTACTCCACTACATTTATTTGAAAACTTTAGTTACTTTATTATTGATTATTATTACAAAACAAGACATAGGCCTACACATGTTATACATACTACAGCCCTATACATTTCAGCCATTTGCGTGTGTTTCAGCCAAAGTGTCGTAATGTTCATTGTGAGCTTGTAGATCTGCTATTTTCAAAAGATTTATATACATTTGAAAACTTCTGGGACATTCAATGAGCAGGACTACTTTTACTGTTGGTACTTTAAGCAGCCTACATTTTGAATTGAAACACGGACTTTAACTTGTAACAGAGTAGGCTATTTCTATATTGCAGTATTGATACTCTTACTTACAGAATTGGACTAGGCCTACTACCCCCCCCCCCCTCCCCCACACACGTGCACGCACACACACACACACACACACACACACACACACACACACACACACACACACACACACACACACACACAGTAAAATGTGTTTATGAAGTGCTACGCTGTCAGCTTTAAATGGTTAGATTACATTTATACTTTGCAGTCACTTAGGCTACTGTACAGCCCGTTTTACTGTAGGCCTATAGTAACCAAGGAATGACCTTGGATTAATTGTTATCTGATCTTATCCTTAGTCTTATCTTGTTAGACTATCACTATCTCGTGTTTTATCTTACAGTAACTAATCTAATCAGTTTTAACCATTGGCACAAAGTTCTCATTCAGCTCAACAGTGTGCAGCTCATGAATGTGTTTGTGTAAAATAAACACATTTGCCCTCATCACCTTTGGTGTGTCGGATCTGCGTGTGCACCCCAAGCCAATAGGGTCCGCGTCAATATGCCGACGGTCCATTGGTCCGATCGACAACCTACCTCAAACCCTCACCCTAACCCTAACCTCCCCCGGGGCAGACACCTAAACCTAACCACCCACCCTCTCCCGACCCCCAGCGCACCTCGGACCAATGCTCCTTCGGAGCAATGGTCCCTCGGATCATAGGGTGCTTCCAAAGCCAATAATGCTGCTGCTCTGACAAAACTCTGTCTAATCACAGGTTCACAACTGATGATATTTCTAATGTGATTAATCCATTCTCAAATCTTCTATTAACTGCTAGGTCAGAAGAACTACCTGTAGTAATATAACTAATAATAATAATAGTAAATATTTCATTCCACTTTTGTCTTTTAGGGGGCTCAAGTAACACCAATAAGTACCAGTGGTTGGGAACCTCTGCTCTGTATACTGATCTTTTGAACACTGGTGGATTTCTTTTGAGGTATAGGCTATTTGTAGGATACTTCAATTGTATTTTCCCACGTTTTGCGATACTTCTACTCCACAGTCCACTACATCTCAGAGGCATATATTATAATTTTTAGTAGCCTACATGTAACGTGTGTGTGTGTGTGTGTGTGTGTGTGTGTGTGTGTGTGTGTGTGTGTGTGCACGTGCGTGCATGCATGCGTGTCTGTCTGCATGTGTGAGAACTTAGTGTTATAGTGCCAGTTTTGACAGCAGGACTTTGGCTGACGAAGGCCAAGAACATCAAGCCAGGGTGGAATACATTTGTAGCTATAGCCACCATGCAGAGGCCAATGAGGCCCATAAGGCCTGGGTAATAGCTGGCAGGCCCAGACAGGGACCTGTCCTTGAAAATAGAAATAAAATGAACGCCAAATACAAGTATGCAATACGGTACATTAGCAAACAAGTCAGCAGGCCCTGAGTGCTCACTCCACATGCTTAATAATGATATCACTAATTTTTGGAAAGCGGTAAAGTCCCTTAACAGGGCTAAAGCAGTGCTCCCATGTAATGTAGACAAGGGGGTAACTGATCCAGTAGGCATCGCTGACCTCTGGTGGCAGCATTATGAAGCTCTGTTTAATTGTGTTAAAGGTGAGAAGAAAGCACTGTTTTTAACACTCACGAGGTCTACTGTGATAAGGAAACTTGCTGATAGAAAAGCCAGTGGCCTGGACAATATTACTGCAAAGCTGTCTGGCCCGAGATTGGCAGTGTTGCTGTCTATCTGCTTCTCTTTCGTGCTGGTTCCTATAATAAAAGACAAAGCTGGGAAAGTTGGAAGTAAAGATAACTATAGACCCATAGCTCTTGCTAGTATGCTGTCTAAAGTCTTAGAAAAACTACTCCTAGTAGCAGTGGGTTCCAACAGCTGCTCAATATCTGTTCTAATTATGGTATTGACTTTGATATTAATTATAATGCTAAGAAAGAGCATGGTCCTGATATGTAGAACTAAGGACGACCTTGAACTCAAGTTTCCTGTTTTTTACCTGTCTGGTCAAACCATGTGTGTGTCTAAAAGTACAAAATATTTTGGGCACATTATAACAGACACCCTAGACGAGCATGACGAGGATATGTCTAGACAGAGGAGAATGCTCTATGTACAAGCGAACATGTTGGTTCAGAAATTTCAACACTGTACTATTGATGTAAAGGTTAACCTGTTTAGAGCTTACTGCATCCCTCTCTATAATGCCCCACTGTGGGTAAAGTATAAATGGGAGAGCTTACGCAAGCTTCAAGTAGCCTACAATTACTGTTTTAGGATTCAGAGCCATGTAATAGAATATTACATGGCTCTGAATCCTAAGACAGTCATTATATATATAAATTATTAATGTCTATATCTAAGGCTCTGGACCAACCTTTCCAAAAAAAGAAAATGTTGTGCAAATTTGTATGTCTACTTGCCAAAAGTTGAGGTTTCTGCCCACCAGAAACAATATAACAGAGGTCAGTAGTTGCTGTAGTTCAAGGGGAGTCTTGAGCAGCAATGGTGATGCTCAAGTGTTTTGTTCTTTAATGGAACCACACTGCCCTCTTCTGGATGATAAGGTAATCGGATTGAAATAAACATGCCAGATGTGTATATCTATGAATTTCAATGTTGTAACATTCAGCAGACTATGAACAGCCAGTGCAGCCACAGCCAGAGAACAAAAAAACAGAAGGTTGTCCATTCTGCTCACGTGGTGTAATATCACTGCTTCAAAGCAATGTAGCTGAAAAATATAAAAACACATCCTCTGGACTGGAGGCTCAAAACATTTGTACATGTGATGTTATCTCTTATTTCCTTAGTTTCCTTTAACAATGACCAGATCATACACAAAGATATAGAGACAGGCTGTACCCACAATAAATACTAGACGACTGTTATGGCCCATAATATATTTTATGCCTGTATGTTTACATTTTTGGTTTATATGTTTGTGTATGCTACTACCCACGGATGGGCTTCGGATACCGTACAGCAGGGTTCCCCAATAAATTTTCCTCAAAGGCCATATTTTGACTAGCGTACCAGGCTGGGGGGCGAGTCCGCACGCGCGAGCCGATGTCGAGGGTTTGCCCTGAAAATTATTTTTCAGGGCAAGACCCAATTTACAATTTACAATTTACAATTTAGGCATTTAGCAGACGCTCTTAATCCAGAGCGACTTACATTAAGCAAGAACAAAAAGCATGGGGAATACATCACATAAAAACATTTAGCATGAAACATGCGTAAGCTAAGAAAGTAACAGTGGAATATATAAAATGAAACTATACATATAAGCTATACATCTATACTACTATGATATACATTATGTACTATGACGTGCTATGACTACATACAATGCACTTATGCTGTTTACATAACATGCTATAGGTCTGTATCAAATGCTATCCAAGTCTACAAAATTGCTATCTAAGGGGGTGGGGTAAGTGCACCATTTGAAGACCCCATTTGAAAAGGATGCCCATTTTGACATGCATAGGCTACTGACCCCCATGTAATGCCATTTATATCTGGGACCCCTCCAAAAGAGAAAAACATTAACCCTGCCGTACAGGCTGGATGGTAAACTCTTTAACATCCGTCGCCTCCAAGCCACTACTACTCACCACTAGAGATGTCCCGATACTGTATCGGTATCGGCCCTTTTTGGTCATATCGAGTCATATCGGTATCGGCGAATATGCCAGTCTAACCACCGATCCGACGCAGGGGTAAGGGGTTGCCAACTTGACACTATGGCAGGTAAATAAAATGAGTTTGCTTTCGAGTTGCCCAAACTGCAAGTGCACATTTGAGTGAGGAGTCTGCTATTAACAACGCAAGATAATAGGATCGCATCGGCCTGGCCTCTGCTGCCTTTGGAAGGCTAAGGTCCAGGGTCTTTTAGAACAGGAACTTCACCCTCTCCACTAAAGCAGCTGTGTGTAAGGCAGTCTGCCTCTCGACGCTGCTCTACAGCTCGGAAGCCTGGACACCCTACGAGAGGCACATAAACAGTCCAGAGGCCTTCAATATCTTCTGCCTACAAAGGATCCTGGGTCTCACCTGGGCAGACAGGGGGCCCTATATTGAAATTCATGACCGGACCAACACACCCAGCATCACAGCGCTTAATAATAATAAAAACGGGTTGTCTTCAAATGCACCACATTGCTGATTTTATTAGTGCTTCATGACTTTTCCAGCAAAGAGATAACATGAAAATGAGACATTGGAATATAATTGTGGAGAATAATATTGTAAAGCACAATGATATCTTTGGACTCAAAAAGCAGGGCTATTTGATCACTTTTCTTTCAATGAATATCAGCCGAGGACATTTATATATATATATATATATATATATATATATATATATATATATATATATATATATATATAAATATTGTATATTCTAAAACCTGTATATATTTGATCTTAAAAAGGTAATTTTACCAAGTCAAACCACAACATTGTGAAATTTGTCTGAAGATGAATTGCCCAGGCAATCACCTGGGCAATTCACCTAATAACTTAAAAGAATGGTGTTTTTTAAAGCATAGTAGGTAACTTAGCCTACAGTAAGTTTTGAATTATAAAATCCAAAACACTTTTACGGACTGGACACTCTACTAGTAACATTACATTTAATTTGTCGGTGTAACTTGGTGTACTGTGTAAGTAATGATATCTGTCATCTTATCAACCATTTTACTAATAATTAGTTTGTTCTATTGACTAAGAAATAAGTGTGTTTGTGATTTGCCTACAAATGCTGACTATAATTAGCCTGGCTCCGGTCCTGAATCTCTAGCCACGCGGGGGGAAAAAAATAAAAATGTTCTGGCGATTGTGAAACGAAATCAATATGTGTCAGGGTTATTCTGATAAAAGGTTAGTTTGTTCCGACATAATAAGAGTCAGACAGGCATTAGTCTGACACACTACCCCAAACCCTTACCTAACCTCATAGGGAAGCCACGGGTGACTTTCATCCAGCAACGCATGTCGGGAGCCATGGGTGAGTTTTAACCAGCCACACGTGTGTTAACCTGAAATTGCCCATAGCCTAGTTTGTTCGTAGGCCAACCAGTTGACCAATGTTGTAACTTCCATTAGTCAGTGAGTCAGTGTCAGAGTTAGTAACATTCATTATTTTAGTCCAGCCAAAAATATTGGAATTTCAGGTATTGATTTTCTTTTCATTTCAAAGTATAAAAATAGATAGGCCTACATAGCATTTGTCTTGCATTTGTTTGCGTTTTTAGCTTAAAAACATAGAAAAATAGGATATTCCTTCATACAAAATACACCCAATCGAATCAACCATCATAAGAAAAAACAATATCATATGGAAGCTTTCACTCTTCTTTCCAGAAAGTGAAAGTTTACTTGTCTGTCGGCTACTAATACAATACGATTGTGGCATTTCACCTCTCCCATTGTGAGGTCTGGCTTGATTTCAAATAGCTTGATTATCTGTAAGGGAAGAAACAGAGGTTAAGTACAAATAGTTTATATTGTGTTAGGAGACAGATGCTTCTATCTAGCTCCAAAGTATACTATATCTCTATCCACAGAATTACCCCAGGGATGTTGCCTTATTTTTAAGTTCCTGCTATGATCAATACAAGACTTTCACACACACGGATTAACAGTAAGACGCCTGAGGGGGAGAAGCGATTTCGCCCTAAAGGGCCAGGTCGCGTGCACGCATCCGCCTGGGTGACAGCAGACTGCTGGCAAGCGCTGCCGCTTTGGAATGGGGCGTCAAATCAACATATCAGCCTGGGTGACAGCAGATTGCTGGGCAAGCGCTGCCGTTTTGGCATGGGGGGTCAGATCAACATATGGAATGAATTCTGTACTGGCCATATATGGAGCGTGCATAGGGTTTCTGTACTGGCCATATATGGAGCGTGCATTTGGTTTTAGTAGCTCTGGTCCATAGCCCGAATGCTAATTCTGCCCTGCATTAAGGCTATGGAACCGATGGCGTCTAGCTCTCGCATGAAATGCAGACCAGCCTCTCTTCTGTAGCGGGAATATAAAGAACGTTTTACCTACTTTCCTTAGTGGACACACTCTGAGCCCCCCACCACACGTATAATATGTACTTTTAGTTACTCTACTGCGCCCTCTACTGATATTGCCCAGAGAAAAACCTCATAGGAAAGATCTTTTTCCGTCCGGTGAAAACAATCCCTTTCTGGCCAAAAAGTGCATTTTGCACGTTTTCATAGTAAATGCGACCTATGGTCGCAAAAAGCTCCTGCCACACAAGATTAGAATGTTGTTGCTAGAATAGATGACCATTTACAGAACCCATACACAGTCACCCAAACAGAGCGGACACACTGCAATTTTAAGGAATTATGAGGCACCTTTGCTGGATTTCTGGATAATAATACATTCTTTCAATGTATATGAGATAATAAGGTTTAATGGTAAGGGTGTGATTACATACTGTAGGGGCAGTGTACCTCAAAGTGCACTCTAGGAAACACCAAGGTTCCTAGAGGGTGTTCTAAATGGACCCTTACAGATATGTAACACCGAGTGTGTACAAATGGGACCGTCGTACACTCTCAGAGTTATAGGGGTCCTTGAAATGTAAGTTTCAGATCCACTGACATACAGTAGGGTGTATTGGTGAACGTGTCAAATGGCTTCACCAGGTGGTCACTCACTCGAGACAGGGCCAGATACAACTCCAGCTCTGCGATCCGCCGGCCAACACAACCCCTGACCCCGAAGCCGAACGGGATTGAAGCGAAGCCGTTTGGCCTGGGCCGACCGTCTCTCAGCCACCTCTCAGGCCTGAACCGCCACGGCTCTGGGAATACCTTTTCGTCGTGGCTGATGGCATAGTGAGCCAGTGTGAAGGTAGTCTGGAGAAGACAGAATAAATAAATATGATGGTCTAATATTTATTTTCATCTTTGCATTTGAGATCAGTTAAATCACTTTGCCAGGACAATTGCAATTAGAGGTGTGCATTGGCAATGCCCTCACGATTCAATTCCATTACGATTCACTAGATAACTATTCGAATCGATTCTACGATGCATGACAATGCATCACACTTTTATAAGTTATAGAGGATACTATAATTAGGGCCTATTAACATTAGTAATTAGTGTTAGCAGTAGTAATCAGTTAGTGCCATTACAATTAGAGATTTTCTGTAGATTAAAATAACTTGTATTTACATTGTTTTGAGTGGTGCAACCACTCCAAGGAACAGCAATGTCCTAACCTATGTCCCGATGTTTAGAGTACCAATAGGGGGTGCTGTTGCACCACTCGCTTCAGACTGGTCTGATTATTTTAATCACACCAACATGTGAACTGAGCAATGCAGAGTTTGTGTGTGTGTGTGTGTGAGTGAGATGCTGCTCAACAGTGCCACTGTAGGTCACCCAGCAGAATTGCAGCTGTTTCGTGCTCAGACAGACATAGGGACATACACACATAGTCACTAACAGCAGCGGTTGGCACCACTCAAAAAAAAGAAAAGGTTTACAGTGTTGGTGCGTCGGTGGCTACGTTTACATATCACACCCACCTTCTTTGGAAAATAATATCCACCAACGACAACATCTTTTTCTGTAATGACTCTTCCATTCATAGGAACCACAGGGTATATCCTGCAATGCAAGACAATGGTGGTATATATTATGGTATGGTATGGTTTGGTTTGATCTAATTCAGTTCAGTTGATTTTTTTCTACCTGACATTCAGCTCAATGTGTAAACACTTGCCTCTACTGTATGTATTGTGTAAAGTATATTACTGAAATGCAGGTTTTAGCCCTATTTCTGTATTCCAGTTGCGCACTGTTTTGCTTGCAGTTTCTTTTAACTCTAGTTTGTTTTTATAGATATATTTGGGGATTTTTTATTTATTGGATAGCGTACACAGTATGGTGAGAGATGGGGAGAGACACGCAGCAAAGGTCGTCAGGATCGGGAGTCAAACCCGCGACACGCCGTCAGGCTGGCTTAGAAGCCTAGGTGCCCAGACCGCTACACTAGCCGCCGGGCCACTCTTCTTGTTTTACTCTATATTTCCTGTTTGTTTGTAATTGACCATGTACTGTACAGCACTTTGAACGATCTCGGTTGTTGTAAATGTGCTTTATAAATAAAGTTTGAGTTAAGTTTACCTTATAGATAGCTGAGTTACTATAACTTAGTTTACCTTAGATAAATTTAAATTGGCTTCGTTTAACAGCACAGATACAGTACAGTACATAGAATATAATGACAGAAAATGCCCAGAAGGGTTAATACACTGTGAAGAACTTACAGGTAATGCAAAGACCTCCTATGGAAAGACAATACATATTGTGCATACATTTTAACGATTAGTTCTGCTTTACTTTACTAGGCCTGTGAGAAGAAAGTAAACAGACAATCATCACAGGTCCTTGAGTCAGAACAAAATCCAGAGTGTTGCGATTATGTGTTTGATTAATTATCTTGTTGAGCCACCACTGGGAAGCCCAAATACTGCAAATGCATAGATGTTTAGTAGCCATATTGGGGGTCAAACCACAGCAAATAGACATTTTCTACTCACTCAATCAAACCTGATTTATACTTTGTCATACGACGGTGTTGTGTTGCGTGCTGAAAATAGAAGGTCTACAATCCCACTTGTTAGTAACGCACTGTGAGCCTGTCACTCGGCTATTTTCACTATGCGACACCATCACAGCAAGTTGGCTCTCACCTCAGTACTTCCTTGATAACAGCCTTTAGATAGGGCATTTGGGTAACGTCCTGAGCAGAGGGGATCTGGTCACCTGGGACATGTTTGGACACTTCCTCATAAAGGGTGGCCTGTACTTCAGGGTATGTGGACAATAGGTACAATGTCCACATCATGGTGTTGGATGTCTGCAGCGAGTGACAATAAAGGCAAGGCCATGGAATAAACAGATGCATGCAGTGGATGTAGATTTTGAATATTATTACAAAGGTTGTGGCAAATCTGGGGAAAAAAGCTTACCACTAGCTTTTTTCCACAGATGTGTTCATAAAGGTGTCTACTATCACATAACAATTTGTTTCAAGCCAACTCCCTTGGGAAACTTTGTGACAGGTGCTTAAAGTTGGGGTACCATTAATATATAAGGCAAAATTTCCAAAATGTCATTATGCTTTAAGTAGCTTTTATGCTTTTCATGATTCTGAATCCATTGCAAGCATTATGCACGAAAAACACTCCTTGGGCTAAATTCGGTCGTAGCCACAAATGTGCAGACCTCATCACATTTGTGAAGTTGGCTATGGCGTGTATTTTTCATGCTAAATGAATGCTTGCGATGGATTCAGATTAATGAAAACTCATATAATTCACTCACCGTGTCCACGCCAGCTAACAGCAGCTCAGTGACACTGCTGTGCACCTCTTTGTGGCTCAGATGTGTGTTTGACAGCAGGTACGTGAGGTATTCCCCCTCCACTTCCTGGTTCATCATCACGCGCTGCTCAATGGCCTCTATCTTCTTATCAACCAAATGCCCCGCTACAAGAGGTCCAGAAAGGGATTGTCACGTTATTTCATCTATCCACAGTTTGTTACCGTGAAGCACCGTGCAACTTGTTTTGAGAGGTGCTACAGTACATACTTAAAGTAGTGCCAAATCCAAAATGAGTTTAACACACACACACACACACACACACACACACACAAACCTAAAAAAAAAGGAAAGAAAAGTATGTAATTTATTCTAATTGGAAACGTACCAAATTTGAAGATGCCCTCCCAGGCGGCGAGGTAGCGCCCCCAGAAAGGAAGGAGGCTGCGCGTCCACTTGGGCGACACCATGACAGCCGTGGAGTTGATGAACATCTGAGCTATGGAGTCAATGAAGTCCTGTGTACCTGAAGGGTTGATTTGGACAGCAAATTCTGATTTAGTTTTAGTCACGGTCTTTTGAATAGAATTTCATATAGTTTTAGTCGTATTTTAGTGAGGGGCGCTGGCTCCTCCTATGTGCGGCTTTGAGGGTTTGTGTGAACACAAACATTGAATACAAAGTTAATTCCCATAGACAGTTTGAGGGTTTGTGTAAACACAAACATGTGTAAACACAAAAGTTGAATACAAAGTGAAGACGCAAATTGTGATTGGCCAGAATGAGATGATGTATGATGACGTGTGATGATAAGAGCGCCCCTCACTTCACACAGGTGTGATTTTTGAGGGGCACACACAGCAACACATTGCAGTGTGATGCATTGTGGGCTTGTAGATCTCCTATATTCAGAGTGCAATACCCAAGCATGCACAACCAAACATAAAATGACTACTGGATCACTTCCCACTATACTAGTCCCTCCCTGACATTTTAATCTAGTTTTTGTTGATGAAATTGACAATATATTTAGTCTTAGTTTTAGTCATTATGGCTTAGTTTTTATTTAGTGTTCATCAGTGAAAAAAGGTAGTCCAAACATTTTTGTCAGTTTTACTCGACGAAATCAACACTGTGTACCTGCAGGGATCTCCTGCTCCAGACAGCCGAGTCGTGACTCAAACAGGATGGAAGAGATACCTGAGGGAAAGAGGCAAACATCTTTACATAGGGCTGCAACTGTCACTTATTTTCACAATGCGTTGCATCGCGATTCGCAACACATTGTGAGCTTGCAGATCTGCTATTTTCAAATGGTCAAAATTTATAGGGCTGAAGTGGGTAATGTATGTTTTCTAATAATATTCCAAATCTACAAAGCAACTAGTAACTAAAGTTTTCAAATAAATGCAGTGGAGTAAAAGTACAATATTTGCCTCTGAAATGTAGTGGAATAGAACAGTAGAAATTGTTCAAGTACAGCACAAATACCTCACAATTGTACTTAAGCACAGTACTTAAATGAGTAAATGTTCTTAGTTACTTTCCACCACTGCTGAGTTGGGAGGTTTTCCCACCTACCCTCCAGGGAGAATCGGTAGAGCTCATTGGACAGGTTGGTCACCAGGTCTCCGGTGGGGCTGCCCCGGCGCAGGTGGCAGATCCTCTTGATCAGATCTGTGACCACCTCGTTGATCACCTCTCCATACTGGAGCGAGTCTTTGGGATGCAGCATGCGCTTGTTGAGCATCGTTCTCAGGTTGTACCACTTCTCACCCTCCCTGGCCAGCACAGGAAGGTTCCAAAAATAAATAATAAATAAAGGTTAACTTAAGGTTTTCAATTTTCATTCATAATGCATACAAGTGTGTATAAAACATTTACTTAACGGAAGCATATGAAATGTTTGAGGAGTCTCCTCAAACATTTCATATGCTTCCGTTTCAGTACGCGTATCCGATGCAGCCTTTTCAAGGTTGGATGTGAGAGCAACGGTAAGTGCCAGGTGATAACTTGTTTCCCAAAGGTCAAATTTGTGATTTTGGGGGATAAACAATTACCTCAAGAACATAATTTGCCTGATATCTCATTTGGCTGACCAGTTGAAACACCTTTCCGCCCCTGTAGTTACTGCACTTTGGCCGCACTGCAGCATAGCCTATTTAATTACAAATACAATGGAAATGCCATTTCAAAATACTGCCAAGAAGGAACTCCCATACTGAACAAAAATGTATATTACGGCTGGTATTCTCATTTGTCAGACAGTGTGGGGTGGGGCTTGGCTCAGAACACAGAAGTATATCCACGTCTAAGTGGAACGTCAGAGACACTCGCCACCACCCCAGGGACAACTAAACGTTTTCACGGCACGCTGCCATCAGGTAGACAGGTGACACCGCAGTATCATATGCCAAACAAAGAGACAGTTTCCACAGTCAGGTGGCCATCGTCATACATGCTCCAGTGGCACTATCACTTTGTATACCGGTATGTGTAGAATAGATACACTGGCATTCCTATATGCATATTTGCTGATACATTATGTATTTTATTTGCACAAGAGACTGCGGAACTCTGTCTTTATTACCCATCCATCCATCTTCAACTGCTTATCCGGGTCGGGTCGCGGGGGCAACAGTTCCAGCAGAGAGCTCCAGACTTTTATTTCCTTTTCCCGGGCAACATTAGCCACGTCAACCTGGGGCGTTCCAAGGCCAGTGGGGAGATATAATCACTGCCATCTGGTTCTTGATCTGCCTCCCAGTGAGACCTGCACTGACCGAGGACCTCTCTAGGGCAGGGGTTTTCAACTGATTATGAACCAGGGACGACCACCCTGACTGAGAATTAACCTGGGGACCATCATTGTTGTGTTGGGAGGGGGGATACCGTCGTGGTGTGGGGGAAAGAAATTAACCTTCCATATTAAACTCATGTTGCTGTTCATTGTAACTTACTCTATGAGTAAGCAGACACTTGCGGGCACATGGGCACATTTCTTTATAATGGTGACTCAACCAGGCAAACCGGTATGGTTTCCCTTGAGATTCTACCTCACTTTTCTGTGGAACTTCTTGACATCAGACTTCCCAGTAACTGACGACATCGACATCATTTGTCACCAGATCATTTACTGCATTGTTTCTCAACTTGTGGTCAATACAATAAATTCAAATATGAATCTTCACTTTCCTACATTACTAAATGCATGGTCAGGGACCACATGCAACACCTTCACGGACCACCAGTGGTCCACGGACCACCTGTTGAAAACCCGATTCGCCGGCTGATCTCACACTCCGTCCCTTTAATAGTTGTACTCATATTTGTTATTCTTTTTTTTTTTAACTAAAGTTTTATCCCACGATTTTTCAACCCATTTTTTCACCCAGTGTCAATTATCTTTCTCCTTTTTCTCACCATTTGTTTGTGAGGGTACCTGATAGGTATTTCGGGACTCATTTGTAGATCTGTTATTTTGTGCCCTGTCACCCTATGCCCATGTATTTTTCATGTGCCTTAGGTCACCCTGCCCTGATGTTCATATCATAGCTGTATCTGCCCCGTGAGATATCTCCTGTATCCATCATTCAGTGACGTCTTACATTATCTGCCCCTCTGTGAACAAACATGTTTTTTGACCTTGTTGTTTGACACGTTTGTCTGTGTATTGATTACAATATGCTATTCTGGACATGGTGAGAGATGATTTTGAATGCTGTCCGGAGTTCTACCATCTTCTCTCCCGGTATAATGGGTAATATATCTAATGGAAAATCCTTCTAGCTCTGCTTGTCTCACTGGTCTTCCTTGTGTGTGTCCTTAATTCTAAGGTATTCTGGTTAACTCTGAAATACTTTGACTTTTACTAATTTTAGTATTGTAGTTGTTCCTCTAAAGTATTTTTCCTTAAAGTTATTAATTTAGTATTATAGTTTAACAGTATAACATTCTGGTTAAAGCTAATTATTAACTTTATAGTCTAAAAGGTTTATAACCATTTCTGTAAATTGTTACAGGCCCTCTGCATCGGTTTTTGGTGTATTGACTCAGATTACTTTCAAAAGTATTTCTACAGTTCCGGAGTTTCTTGCTCTGTTATCGAAGTTATTATACAGTCCTTTCTTATTAGTATTATTAAATATGGATCCTTACTTTTTATTTCCATTAGTACCTAACCTAGGAGACACAGGGAGAACATGAAAACTCCACACAGAAAGGACCTTTCGCCAACCCCCGATTTGGGTATGGGCACAGATGACGTAGAGGAGAGAACATGCCCCCAGCGCCAGTGCCCACAGCGCAACCCAGTGCTGTGAGGCGACACTGACAGCACTACTGACTGTGCCACCGTTGTTATTCTTATTATGAAATGTTCCTCAATACGTGGGTAGTTTGCAGAAATATAATTTCCAATGAGGAGAGGGAAAACACACGTCCAAAAACCCAACTTAGTTAGGTGCTAAGCAGAAAGCACCATGCTACTCTTCATCAGAAACACGCAGGCACTTGTGGGTGCAATCAATAAATAAATCACATTTCAACTGACGCCTAATTGTGAGAGCTGCACTCACTATTACACTAAACTTGTGATGACAATAAAGTGAAGTTCAGTTGCCTTTATACACGTTCAGTCAGTGTCCTCGTAAAAGACACGTACTAGGGGTGGGGGGCTGTCACGCTGTGAGACTGCACCTGTCCAGTCTCACAAAGTTCCCACCAAACACCTTTAACTCTACATTAACCATTGGCTCACATGACTGGACTTTGCCCTCGAAAGCTACTGAGGATACAGTAGCACAGAATTAGAGGTGCAACAGTTAATTGAACTAACTGATTAAACACAATTATTGAGAATTGAGAATTAGTTTTAGATGATTTTGGCCGTGAAAGTTAATTTGAAAAAGCTACAAGCTCACAACGTGTTGCATTGTGATCTGGTAGATCTGCAATTCTCTGATTATTAACACATATTTATATTTATTATTGCAACACTGTTAGTGTTGAGGAATTAGGGCTTAAGTGGTTTTAGTCGATAAAAAAATAAAATAAAAATAGTGTTGATTCTTTGAGACATAAAAACTAAAACAAATTATCAAAGAAAACACACTTCTCGGTTATTTGGAAAAGTAATCGAATTGAAATCGAATTGTCACTGGGAAAATAATCGCTAGTAGTAGTAGCCCTGCACAAGCAGTTGAGTCATCCTCAACTGCTCATATTTTGCCCAGGTTTTTAGTAGTTTGCAAAGAAACAGAATACTAGCTCGGAGCTCCTCAGATGTGTGAAGTTCTTACTCTGTGAAGGGTCCATAGCCGAGTCCATTCATATCACGGTACTCCGTCCATAGAGACATGTCTCCTCGGCTGGGGAACTTGCCCTCCTTCCTCAGGACTTCCTCCACTAGCTCTGCGCTGCACAGTTGAATTGATTTAAGTCCACCTCTGTATATAGGCCCATAGATCTGCTTCTCGTATACCTGTGGATGTTGAGGAAAGTGTGAGACAGATGGGCCCACGGAGAAACTTGGCAATTATGGATATTAGCAGCCAGTCCAGTGGCCTACAAGCCTGCATTTTACTCTGCCTGGTTTAGCGGATCTACAAGATCACATAGCAATGTATGTGACATGGTGTGAGCTCGTAGATCTGCTATTTGTGACAAGCGACACCGGCGTGCAACCAAGGATAAAACAAGCATTACAATCCCAGGCTAGCATTTGCTCGGATAAAGTGCATTAACAATGTGTTAATGATTTTGTGAGTGCTAATGCCTGTTAAGTATTTCCTGCACCAGAGACGTTTAGATTTGAACAACAACAATCCTTTCCTGTGGGTCAGCTGGGACTGGTTGTCATCAGGGGTGTTGCTGTAGCAACAATGGTAATCCAAGCCCGGCCAAACCGGTCCTTTCCATTTATTCATGGTTGCCGTTCCTCTAAATGGGACACCCCTTCTCTAAAAGAGACACCCTTTATCTTACAATAGCACAGCAATGAAATGTTGAATATCTCTTGATTAAACAGATAAAACCAGGGATTTCTAAAGCACAGTACAAAAAACATACCTGATTTTGAATAACGCAAGAGGAAATCTTGATTTAGTGTGGAACCCAATATCAAAACAACTACAAGGGTAGAGGCCGTGGGACCTTCTGGGGACACTGGCTGGTCGGAGAGCTGCTCTAGCCCCTCCTGCTCCACCACACATTGCTTCTGCCTGTGTAGGGAGGAGGCAGCTACAGAATCTGGCCTTTGCTTGCTACTCATGGGGCCCCAGCAGGCAGCAGCACAACCCCAATTCCATTATGTAATACACAATCCACCTGCACTCAGGACTCATACAAAGCACACAGATTGAATTACATGCACACAGCCACACACACAGTACTACAAGTTACACATAATCCTCTTACTTACAGGCACATAATTGTAACTTGTCTATATTGCAGAAACAGCCATGTAGTGCTTTTAATTAAAGTGTAGAAGAGAGACGGGTCAGAGATGGAAAACATGCAAGACATGACCGGAGTCGGGTTCAAACTTGGGTCCTTGCCACTCACAAGGTCCATGTACACTGTACAGTAAGTAGTCCATGGACTGGCTGAGCCACCAGGCACCCATTATCTTGTCAATGTCTTAGTTGCCTTTTGGTACCGTTTGTTACATCTTGTCTTCTGTATAATTTCTTCTCCATTAATAATAATATAGTAGCCTAATAACAATAATAATTTATTTGAGGTACACAAATAAATGCAACCACAAGTGAACATACGGTACCTGTAGCTCATGCATTCGGTTGAGGTAGCCCCGAAACACCAAGTTATACAACATCTTCCAGGGGGTGACGCGGGGGAGGTCCTCCAGGGTCCGAAGCTTGGGCGGGGAGCCAGAGAGTGAAGCCGCCACTGAAGACGAAGTGGAGCCGGTAGAGGTGGTGGTGCCTCCGGCCCCCCGGGAACAGACCCAAGCAGAGGCTACAGCGGGGCATATGGGCAGTGACCAGTGACTGCTGCTCCGGTGCACTGCGCGCTGGGCCATCTGTGCAGCCATGACGGAGGCAGCAGGAGGAATGGCAAACACACAACAGCACCGCCACAGACTCCCAGAGCTATGCACGGTGGGGAGGAGCCTTGTCTGTGAAGGGAAAGTTTAACCCCAACCCCTCCAGCCTAGCAGTGGGACAAAAACAAAGCCCCGACTCCATAAAGCAGCAGTGCTTTTTCCACATTTGGATCCCTATTTAATCCATCGCTGTCAGAACAGAGAGGTTTAAAATAAAGCCAAAGCCAAATATTAAACTGCAACTGTTAAGATGACTTACTTTCATGTTATCAGCATATCTCTCGCTGTGTTTGCTATTTGGAACATTTGCATTGTGTGACCTTAAGGAGTCTTTGTGTACTTCATGAAACAACCATGAACAACCATTTAGTTTTTCTTATTCTTCTATTTTATAAGGAATTATGGGGCGGGGGGGGGGGAGAGAAACCACGCAAATTTCATGCATAATATATATCACAGAAATATTAATGTAATAAAATAAGATTCTACACCCATTTCCAGATCAATCGGTTAGGAATTGTGACATTGCAATGTGTACAATCTTAAATTGTAATTATTCAAAGACCTTACACTGTGAAACATTAAGCATTAACAAGTAAGCAATTAATGAATGTTAAGTGTTAAGGGCCTTCAAATGACACTGGTCCATTCCAAATTCCTTTGTATAGAAACTTACCATGTTTAGCTTTTAATAATACCCAACTCTGGGTTCACCACTTTGTGAACTTCTTTGAAGAAAAAAAGCACTTGGTAAACTTGCCTCAAGTAAAAGGTGCATACCTTTATTCACATCAGTGCATTTTTCCTTCATGAATAGCACAACTGTGACTGGAAAATTGCAAAACAGAGTTATTTTTAACTGTCACCAAGTGCTCATTCCTTGATGATGATTGTGTGCGCATTGTCTATAGATCCCGCAGGGTCCATTTTGTACAACATAAAGTATCCCTGGACTTGGGCCGCGCTGAGCTCACCGCTGGCAGCCATCGATGACTTAGCGAAACGTTCCGCCTCTGATGGAGGCTGGTCGGGGTAGAACCTCCGGAACATCTGGGTGAGCTGCCAGTGGCTGCAGGTGCCCACATACTGCTTCAGATCCACACGGCCGGGTCGGATCAGAGCCGCATCCAGCCTACGTAGACAAGCAGTGAATAAAGTATTGTTAAGGCAAAGAACATGCCATTTTCTCTCGACTACACAAACAGGAAATTTTGCGTAGAAGCAGGCAGGCAGACTGCTATGAGGAAGACCTAAGACCATGGGAGGGTTTTCAAACATGAGAAGGGCACACACCAGTGTTCATGAGGTGCTGCTGGCCTTGGTAAATAAATACAGAAGGTAAAGAAAAAGCACACTCGTAGCCACGAGTGTGTAAAATGTATTTAAAAAGAAACCAACGTTTTGACCTAGCAAGGTCTTCTCCAGGGAATTAACTCATGGAGGTTTTTCCCTGCACGTCTTTCCTTTAGGTCCAAGTGTTGGACCTAAAGTTACAAACCCCGGAGCTGAAGAACGAGCTCTGGGTTGAGCCAGAACGAGATACTGGCGTGAGAACACCAGATATACCCTGTCACGGGCCTTCTGCTAGGTCGCCCCCGAACTGTGGAACGCTCTCCGCGCCCACCTGAGAGCCCCACAGTCGGTCGACACTTTTAAGAGAGGACTAAAAACTTTCCTTTTTACCAAAGCATTTTTATAGCCTTGCCCTTATGTTTTAAATGTTCCTGTTCTATTAGATGTTTTTAATGCTGTGTTGTTTCTTCTGCTTTTATTCATTTGCTGTAGCACTTCGAGATTCTGATGAATACAAAGTGCATTATAAATAAAATCCATTATTATATACTGAACAGAATTACGTTTCTCGATCATTTGGAAAATGTACAGATGTACTACAAACTACATTGTTGCTGTCAGGCTGAAACCTTTTATATTCCAAACCGTTATATTTTATAATCAATAGTACACAAGAGTCTGATTGTGTATAATTTTGTATAGTACTGTTAAATCAATGTCACGGTAGCCTCAAGATATTTATGAAACGTCATAGCATGTAATACATTGCAACACCTGATGACAGACTGGGATATAAATCACCCACAAATCCTCTGTATGACGAGAGAAAAACGATCTGCCTGCCTCGGTGTCTCCTGTAAGCTCACCATTTCTCTCTTTGAGTTGAATGAATCATCATTATTATTAATTCCAACCACTGTGTCTGAGACTTATTTCTTGGTGAAACAACTTTTATCAGCTTCCATTCTCTATAACATCTTCTTTCCCGTCTCTGGGTTTACTCCATTTCCAAGGAAGAGATTAAACTTTAATCTCTTCCTTGGAAATGGAGTAAACCCAGAAAACCCATCAGTTACCCTTCAGGAAATTAAAAAATAATAAACTGTGTTCCAATAGATCCAAAGTAGTAATTATTATTGCAACCGGCGTACATCGCAGATTACTATGAAAACCTGTCAGTAACTCTGTCAGTGACTTCGTCACGGCAACATATATGGCCGTCAGTCCGTCACCCCTCGTGACACATCACGCATGCCACCATATATGGACGTCAGTCCGTCATGCCTCGTGACACGCTCCATATATGGCTGTCTCCATATATAAAGATCACACCACTGACCTCATCAAACCCTGGATAGCCATAGCCAGTCCACTTCAATTCGGCATAGAGCAAACGTCGATCACTCTGCTGATTTCTGATCGTCTGCACCTTTGTTAAATTGACGCACACACGTGCACACACACACTCCTCTCTCTCTCACTCTCTCTCTCTGTTCCTCTAATTAATTAGTCTCATGTCGCGCACCTGCGTCTAGATTCTCCCGGCGGATCCTGCCGGGAGCTGCCTATGCCATAGAAAGCATAGGTGGACCCCAGGCTACTGCCAGACAAATAATGAAGTCTGTGTGTTTGACAAGGCTAGGGTTTGACTGGATTGTTGAATTCCTACAATGACCATAATGCTTTGATGAACTTATGGTTGGGAGACACCCCATGTGGGCTGCCTTACTGATACAACATGTAGTCCAGGAAGGAAGTGAGATCACATTCTCATGACAATGGTAATGCTCATGGTGTCATGACTAAAATATCTACACATGGGTATGTTTGTGAGCTCTTCTTAACGGTTACCTGTCAAGGAAGTTGGTGGTCATGAAGACTATTCTGGCCTCAGATGAAGCCACTCCATCCAGTGCGTTGAGCAGACCACTAAAGGTGAGCCTTCCCATTCCCTGGTAGGCCACAGGGTCTGAGGGAACCACAAAAATTCAATTCTACTTATTCTGGTATAAACGTATTGCAATTTGCAGACAAATAGAAAACAAGTGGATTGGATTGTGAATCATATGATGGGTAAATAGAATATAATATAAATGTTATACACATTCTACTATAATGCTACTTTGACTTTTAAGCCCATTTTTATGGCAAAATGTGTCATTTTGGGGACTAAAGGCAGACTTCACATGCGGTGGTTCTGCTTTATTTTGATAGTGGCAGTACAAGTATAAACTCTGGATGTGAAATGTCATCAGGGCACTTGACCAATACCATTAGTGCCGCACAATTAATCGAAAAAAGATCACAATCTAGATTCAGATACCTACAGTATGCGATCTCATTTCTAAATATAAGTCAAGCACTTTGATGTTGTCTGTTTAAACTAAAGCCACAGTAGCTGGCTCCAGGTGCCACATTTTGAATGTAGTAATTACTACAGACTAAAGACAAATAAATATTGTAATGAAAAAAAATGGAAACGTGAGAATCGTGATCTCAATTCTTGTGGAGGAAAATCGAGATTCACATTTGAGCAAGAATCAAATGAGTAATTACCGTTACTTGATTTAGTAACCAATCTAGTAACTCTAACCAATTGTGCACTCTCTGAGTTACAGACCATAAGAGTCCATTTGGTTCCCAACTATAAATCATTTAGCTTGGGACCTCGTGCAACATCCTGATGTCAAGACCCCACGCTGAGAACCAGTGAGCTAGACATGGCAGACAGACAGTAATGTTTGAGAAATGAACATGGGTCTATATTTTTTTTATAGGTGATGTATTGGTAGAATACTATGAATTTATGATAGATTCAGTCTGCTGCACTCTGTTTCTTCAATTTAATGAATCTTTATCTTTTTATGCTGGTAAACTTTCAATGCCTATAAAACATGTAAATAACCATCTCCGTGCTTTGTGACCTACTCTCTGTAGGCGTAAGGTCTCGGCTTACGAAGGCCGCGTCCACGTCTTCCAGCAGTATGATGCTCTGCTGAGGCGCCACGCTCAACAGGTGGTTGAGGCGGTCGTCTGACAGCGTCCGGTCACTCAGACTCATTAGGCATATGCTGTAGCCTAACTCTCCCGCCAGTGCCGTTCTGAAGTACGCAGACATGGGGACAGAGAAATAGGCAAATTATTACATATATTTTTATATATATATATTTATTTCTATCTCAGGTTTGTGTAAATATGTAGGTTTTTATCTTGCGCCACCCCTTACTCTTTATCCCTAAACTTTATCCTAACATTTTTCACTATTTTAAAACATTTTAAAATAGTTCAAATAGCTGATCTACAAGCCCACAACGTGAATGATGTAGATTGTCTAGTTGAACTATTTTAATTTTAACTGTGCACAAAAACTAATTTCACACACTTTTTTACGTTGTAAATCTGTGATGTTACAATAAAGTTCATTCCGATTCTATTTAGTTTTGACTTCATGTTTTCAATTTCATTTCGAGTTCAAGATCGACACCCTAGTCATACTGACGGCCTAGCCTGCATGATTGGCTGCCACACACGCTGCCTAAGCCAATGGGAGTGTAGTATGTATGTATGATTGCCTGCCTCCTAAGCTATGCCCCCTATGCCACACACACCGCGAAAGGACAGATTTCCTGCTGTACGACCGCGGTGGCAGCCTCGAAGCGACAACAGCTACTAATGTTATGAGCTGGACAGCAGGAAAGCAACAACAAAAGACACATTTCACTTAAGTTGACCCTGACACATCTAGTTGTCTACAGTGTTCTTGTTCCCTAAGCCTTCACAAATTGCATGTAAAGGAAGAGCTGAGAACTCCAAAAATAAATATAACTCACATAAAGCTGCTCTTTCCACAACCTGGAGGTCCATAAAGCAGATATCCTCTTCTGTAGGGGATCCCTGTGTACACAATCACAGCTGTAGTCAATCATAGCCTTGCGTTGCGATACTAATAATACCAATGGGCTGCACTGAGGGGCATACCGGTATGCATATGCATTTAGGGGCGGATGAAGTCTGGCCGCACCAGGCTAAGTCAATCACACACTAACCTAAATAATAGTAGTAATAATAATAATAATAATAATAATAATACATTTATATTGCATTTGTGAGATAGAATATACATTTGAGAACAAGAACAAGAGTTGTAATGTTTTACAGACAATAAATCTACAATTAAATCAAACCACGATCATCGAAAGGTTTGGAAGAATAACAGCCAAATAACATATCTTGCCAGCAGAAGGCGCACATTGGGAGTGGACTTCATTCTTAAATGTCACAATGTGACAGTAACATTTGCAAGCACATGAGGGCTCTATATTGCAGACTTTATGCACTTTCTGTATGTCCGCATTGTTATAGAGTGTAGACTTTCCTTGAGGCCTTAAGCCACAATTCACAGTGTTGTGGTGTTAATACCAGGTTATGATGACAGGGGGAAGTCTGGCAGCATCCAAAATAAATAGCATCACAGGATTCTGAGCTTTCAAGAATAGTATAAAAGTATAAAAGCATAAAGTATAAACATCTAGATCACGGGTGATTCATAGCCAGCACTGTATACATAATACATGCAGCTGTTAGTCCTATGATGGCATGATGACGATTTTCGAATTAAATGACATGTGAAATATGTACCTCACTTTTATTGCTATGGCCAATAGACATGACTGGTAAGGGTAACGTGATGTAAGTGCTGTCCTATCCCGTCCCGGTTTGGTAGTCCGTCTTACTAAGTATAGAAGGTCTAAAACTCTAAATGGTTAAACCCTAAGTGATAAATTCTGTGATTCTGAAAGTGGGTGTCGATGTCAACAAAACACCCACTTTGAGAACGACTGGCAAAGGGGTAGTAGACGGACATCGACACGGGCCCATGTGCCAGTACCTCGATCTGTGTACCACTTGGGGTTCTCGATGAACTCCTTCACGTCATCTACGAGCTTCTCGGTCACGCCCACCTCCAGCACCACGGAGCTGAGTGGCCGGCGGCGCCGGGGAAAGCCGAAGGGCCTCCAATCGCCGCCCATGGCCGTGTACATAACCGTACGGCCCTCCTCCTGTTTCAGGGCCAGCTCCCGCGCTGCAAAAACATGACAAGATCATCAACAGTGTTGGCAGTAGTGCTGCACGATTCTTGCTCAAATGTGAATCTCGATTTTCCTCACAGAGAAAGAAATATGAACGAGGGCGAGGGCAAAACTATGGCTAGGCTTGTCACAATCTGCCCTGTGCAATTTTGTAAAGCCGAAAACGAAAAATGAAATTTGTATTGAATATGTTCTAATGTCCAATGCCAAAACCACAATTAAAACGTTAATCACAAGATTCACAACTATTCATCTGCAACTGGGATGTCATGATTGTCATGACAGTCCTAAGCGTGGCTGGCAGATGACTGGGATCTTAAAGACAGCTGGCATGTAAAAACGGCCATGTGATAGAAATATCTCAGTTCAAATGTAAATGTATGCAAAGCTCAGATCAAAGAAAGCTGCTAGTATTACTGCCTCCGGCTGTACTAGTGTTCGGTGACTAGAAACGTACCTTCTTGCAGGATGTTAACGAATGTCTGTCTGTCCCTTCCCAGAGCAGTGAACTGGATAGACTCAAATGGCATTCCCGTGTTTAGATTCACCATCTGCTTCTCTCTGGTCCTCTCCACTCGGATCCACTTGCTCCCATACCTGTGGATAACATGAAGTGACTGTCATGTTTCCATAGCTGTTTCACATTGGAAGGTAGTCATGTAAAATGCTAAATACACTAAGTTTGTGACAGTAGTGTCAAGGTTATGTGTAGGAGAGGGCTATGCTTTAACTCAGGGGTATTCAATTAGATTAGGCCGGGGGCCACAACTGTAGAATGATTGTGTGTGGGGGGCCGCACTGTGTGCGCGCGAAGCGCGGAAATTTGTGGGTTCTCAAAATGCTTTTTGTGCTCAAACACGAAGATTTATGTATATTTCCGCACAGTAATGAGCAGGGTAATATGTCTATACAGGTATATGCCACCTTAGAATAGATGTAGGCCTAGACCTATTTGACAGTGCATAAACAGCATTGCTTTGACATTAACGACCATCAGCTGGACGGACACACACACACACACACACACACACACACACACACACACACAAACATTACATATAGAGCAGTGATTCCAAAGTGGGGTTCGGGGTCCGGGGACCCCCAGGGTCCTTGAGGCAGTTCCAGGGGGTCCCCAGGGAAATGGTTTGGAATCAAATGGACCCTTATGGGTCTGTAACTCTGAGAGTGTACAAATGGAACCAAATGGACCCTAACAGGGTTTATTATTGTGAGAATGATGGCTTCCATTTTCGCAACTTTTCAGGACTAGAAAGCCTGCAGTTTCTATTAGCTTGGATTCTCCATTGATGTCACTGTTGGGTGGGTTTCTGAACTGCCCACAGCCCTCCTATGTGACACAGACAGAGTAGAAAAAAACGTGTCATTTTATCATGATTATTAGTGAGGACCTATTATATGAAGATAGGTTGAAAAGTGGTCCTTTAATGATTACTGTCATTATGGTAATCTCACATTTAATATCGCACACACCATACCTGTAACTCTTATTAGCCCTATTATTATTCTCAAAAAAGAAAAAGAAAAAAGAAAGTTTTTTTTTTTTTTTTTTTTTTTTTTCAAATTTCTTCCAGGGGCCACAAGGAGGCGCTCCGCGGGCCACATGTGGCCCGCGGGCCGCCAATTGAATATCCCTGCTTTAACTGATAAGACAGCAGCACAGCACATTGTGTGGCATCGTACATTCAAATAGTGATCTTGCGGAAGAGCCAAACCTGTGTGTGATAAAGCCAATGACGAAGTAATTTCCCATTTAGGGTAGTGTAATGTTGATTCTTAAGAAATATTAGCCGATAGGTGCAAATGTAGGCTACACTTAGGCAGTGCATGACAATCACTTAGGAATATGGAAGGTTGTAGGCCTATACTTTATGGGTTTAAGTTTAAATCATGCAACTGCACTAATCCTCAGCACTATTGAAAAGGAACCTTATTATAATATGGACCCTTAACAGATTTGTAACTCTGAGTGTACTACAAATGCAACCATGGGTCAATTTGGTTCAATTTGTACACTCTCAGAGTTGAGAGTGTACAACTTACATGTACACATTTACATGGAGGAGTCCGCGGCCCCTACCAGATGATGTGGTTTCCAGGACTGGGGTGGAAGTTGAACTGGGTGTGAACCCGGCCACTCTCGTGCTGCAGGTAGGATGTCTCGACGCTGAGGTGCTGGGTGTGACGAGCATGCTTAGTGATCCAGCTCAACAGCCAGTGGTAGCTCTTGTCCCTGCTGGTCACCTCCAGGGTGATCATATAATTCCTTCTGAAGAAAATCATCCCCACCTGGGCTGATTTTCGTGCCACAGCCAGCGCTGTGCCGACACCAACGAGTCCAAACCCGGCCCCGAAGTATGGGTTGTCCTTCAGTCCATCCACAATATCCCACAGGCCCATTGTTTGTATGGAATGGGATCCGATTCAGAAGGCTATCCTATGTACAGAAGATGCCCCATTAATATAACAAGAAGCTATGTACATATATAGTTACCCTGCAGATAGTTCTTTTTTAAAGTGTCCTACATCATATCCATATCCTAACCCACACGGTCTTTCAAGACACCTACAAATGCAACCAGAGGCTATGTAGAATGATGCCCTACATGCAACCAGAAGCTATAGTATGTAATGTCCTACAAATGGACCCAGAGGCTATGTGGATGACACATACAGCAAGAGCTCGAAAACAGGAGGCACTCTCATACGATACGAAGGCGTGTGGGTGATGAAGATTTAAATAATGAATGCTCAGTCCTTTAGGAAGAGGCTTGCCTGCTAAATCTGCAATCTAAACACAGCCCATGAAAACATGATGTTCTTATCTATAGTCAGTCTTCTTCACGCCATGTTTCCCCAAACACAATGGAAACATTTCCCGTTTTATGCCTCCCAAATATCTCACGCTATTAAAGCCATTTTGCCACACAGATTGACTGTTGTTTTTCTAGTAAACATGCATGAATTTCATCCAGCGACCTCTGCTCAAAAATATATCATGCCTTGCCTCTATTATACTTCCGGTGTTCGGGTAAAATACTCCCGGCCGTTCTTTATGCTACTACTGTGTTATGTTCCTAGTTCCTTCCTCCTGGGATAATTCTAAACATTATTTATTATCTCGCTGGGTCGTTGGTTTTACGAATATTATAAGAAGCCGATATGGGCGTTATATCAGCATAAACAGTGTGGCTTGCCTTTAGCTGCTCATCGCAGAGACGGTAAGAGACCCCTAAAGCTAAATTAACTTAAAAGAGAAACGTTTTTGCATTTCCACTGAAACAACGAGAAGCTATCAAGCTAATGGCGACGCAGTAGAACTAAAGTGAATCGTTAATAATACAACTAAACAAAACGTTGCCGATATAAATCTGATTCTGAATATAGTTCACAATGTAAAGTGGTAGTTTAACCAGCTATTAAGTAATGCAATAAGAGGTGGGTGTGCCAGCTGTGCAATAAGTGACTTCTCTTGATATCTTGATGTGCTGTTTACCTGGTAGAAAGAACCTAGGAAGCTCGTGTAGTAGGTCGAGATTTTGTTTGTAATGCGCGATGGCCCTAAGTTACAACACAGTGTTACTTAACGATATCTATACCTACTGTGTATTACTATAACACAGTAATAAACACATAGCCTGGCCGTACTGTATGTGGGTTGATTACTAGCCTAAGATTTAGACTTAGGCTAGTTCATTACCTACATCCAACTATTTAGAATCTATATTCTAGAACAGGCTGTGGCCCCTCCTAAATAATCCTATTTGAACTGGGGACACCCCCACCGGCACCCTGACAAGCATGGGATTGTAGTTGAGGCATTACGTTTAGTTTATCACAGAGATAAATATTGTGAAAATAGATCTACTGTACAACCTCACAACACCTCGTGCTAAGAGACTTAATTGTGAGCTTGTAGATAGATCCAGATCTGCTATTTTCAAAAATGTTGTCTCTTTCTTATATTATTTGAATTTGACCAATGTTTGACCAGTTCTTATAGTTTAGTTTGTCCAGTTAAGCCAGTTAAGTATAGTACTATAGCCTTAAGCAGTTTCTCCTGCTAATTTACAAATGGCTATAAGGTTTCTGAGATGGAAGAACCCAGATTTTGTTACCATGTTGTGAAATTTAAAAGCACATCTGAAATCAGATGTCTTTTTGCCTGGAAAGACTATTAAGACACAAGATGTTATTTTAAACATACACACATGTCACACACACACACACACACACACACACACACACACACACACACACACACGCACGCGCACGCACACTCACACACACACACACACACACACACACACACACACACACACACACACACACACACACACACACACACACACAACCATATTCATACATCTACAACTATATGCTATGCCATACTATGCCTTTAATCAAGATATTTTACGTCTTTTAATGCAACCATTTTCATGATTGTCATTTTATTCTCAGGTAAAGAGATGCCTTCCACACCAGCATGCCTTGATGGAAGCAGCCATCCTGTAAACTCTGGGAGACCCAAAAGAAAACGTAAACCTAACCCACTTTACGCAACATCATTATTACAAGACGAGTGCTTGGGGGAGGCCGAGAGCCATGGTCACAGTACGAAAAGGAGGCGAAAGAAGGAGGTGGAAAAAGATGAACTCTCTGCAGTTACCAATGAAGCCGACGTGCCACCCTCCAAGGGTAGGTACAGTGATGTAGCAGTCAACAGTGAGACATAAGAGTGTTATAAATGGTTGTCTCAAGGGCTGCAAGTATCGACTATCTTCTTAGCAATTATTATATCGATTCATTGAATAGTCAACAAGAGCAACGCGATGCGTTGTGAGCTTGTAGATCCGTTATCTTCATTAAGTTTGAAAATGCTTGAAGATTTTCGCTTAAATTGACATGAGGCACACGTACACCTCTGAACAGTGTGACCAGTTAATCAGTTAATTCTTGTCTTTATGATAAATCTTTTTTCAAAGTATTGTGGTCATGTTACGTGTGTTTTTGTGACCCACAAGTCCCACAAACTGTCCGTGCCCTCTTGACCAGTCAGTGTGAAAGGTTATAATATGTTCATATTCATAATATGTCCTTCTAAACGACAGACAATCAAACAGAAGTGGGCAAAAACTGTAGCTCCTAATAAAAGTGAGAACACAGTCCACATATTTCATCCAATGTAATTTAGACATTGTAATAACAGTTTTCACTGACCTATATTCATAATCAGTTGGGTCTGTTCTTCTTATTTGTCTATATAGATTTCCTTGCAGAGGGGTCCGAGCACGTCTATCGCACCCACACCTGCCCCAAGTGTCGCCGCTGCTTCAAGATGCGGTCCCACCTGCAGGAGCACCTCCACCTGCATTATCCGGACCCCAGCCTCCAGTGCTCCACCTGCCAGCGATACTTCACCAGCAAGAGCAAGCTGCGCATACACATGCTCCGTGAGGCGGGCGAAAAGATCCACCGCTGTCATTTATGCGAGTATTCGGCCGTGGAACTGAACTCGGTCCGCCGCCATCTCGCCAGCGTACACGCCGACGAGGCGGGGGGCGACGTGGTGGGTTCTCCCGTCTACCCGTGTCCGACATGTGGTCAGAGCTTTCGCCAAAGCGGATCCCTCAAGGCCCACATGAAGTCACACAATCTCTTACAGGATCAGAAGCCTATGGCCTGTTTCCAGGAAGGCTGCGCCTTCCAGAGTTCTTCGCGAAAGGTGCTATTGACACACGCCACCAAAATCCACAGGATCAAAGCGGTAGGATGCCGCCATCACGCCTGCAACGCCGTCTTCCGAGACGAGAAGGACATGGAGGATCATCGTCGGACGCACCTGGCCTACCACTGCCCGCGCTGTGATTTCTCGTGCTCCAACAAGACGGCCTTCCTCCAGCACCAACGGCGAGGCCACCCGGGGAGCGAGGAGCTTCGCTGTGACTTTTGCCCCTTCGCAACGTTTAATCCTGTGGCGTTTGAGCAGCACGTTGGACATCTGCACGCGAACGAGAAAACCCACCACTGTCCACAGTGCAACTATGTGACTGCACACAAGCGTGGTTTGAGACGGCACATGATAATGCACAGTGGTAAGCATGGTACAGCAAAGTTATTTGGGGAGTTCAAGGCAGGCAATTTTACTTTATTTAGATAGTGTAGAGCAGGGGGCTGCATTTGGCCCGCCAGTTGAATACCCTTGACCCTTGGTGTAGAGAAACAGGATATCAAGAGCAGAGAGAGGGTTATGATTATGATTATTCATAGTAGGTCCCCATCCAAAATAAATTAATAAAACAGAGAATGTTGTGATCACATGGCACTATATGACTAGTTAGTCAGCTATCGCTGCAAATGTTTTTTCAAACTGTATTCTTGAGACCAACGAATCTATAACTTTTTTTTTATCCTTAAAAAGGTGAGAAACCCCACAAGTGTAGCCAGTGTGACTTCAGATGCAGAGATGAGTCGTACCTCTCCAAGCACATGCTCACCCACTCGGACGACAAGAACTTCATGTGCTCCGAGTGTGGCTACGTCACCAAATGGAAACACTACTTGAACGTGCACATGCGGAAACATGCTGGGGATCTCAGGCAGGTGAAATTAAGTATTACACAACCCTTCATATACAGTCGTGTGTTTGTAGGACTGCAGTTAACAATTATTTGCATAATTGAGGAATCTGCTGATGTAAATGAAAAAAGCAGTAAAATAGAGTAACCATAAGTACAACATTATGGACGGTTAATGCTCAATTATTGATCATAACCTGCTATGTCTGTCCACCACAGACAGACAAAAAATGCAGGTGAACAGCAACGATATTTTAGTTGATGCAATGGACAGGTTAATTATTCGTTTTCAGTAATGTCCTTGTGAGGACTACGGAAGCTTATACACATTTTAATCCAAACAATTCATTTATGGCAAATCTGTATGCTCTAGCATTGTTTCTGATATTACACCTCTGTCCGTTCTGTCCTCAAGGTATCAGTGTGACCAGTGCGCCTATCGTTGTCACCGAATGGACCAGCTGAACAGCCACAAACTGCGACATCAGAAAAAAACGCTCATGTGTGAAATCTGCGCCTATGCCTGCAAGCGCAAATATGAGCTTCGCAATCACATGTTGGCCAAGCATTCCGGGCAGCGACAGCAGCCAGTGACCCACCAGTGCAAGTACTGTTCCTATTCCACATGCTACCGCCAAGCGCTGCAGAACCACGAGAACTGTAAACACACTAAGCTACGGGAGTTCCGCTGTGCCCTCTGCAACTACTCCTCGTTCAGTAGCATCAGCCTCTTTCTGCACAAAAGGAAGGCTCACGGGTACGTGCCCGGGGACACGGCGTGGCAGGAAACCTACGCTGCAAAGGAGAAAGAAAGAAATTCCATTGAATTCACACAAGATTTCTACCGAAAGCCCCCGGGATCTGAGCAGTGTGAACAAAGCATTGAAGCGGCTCCAGTTACTGAAAACCTAGTGAAGCATCTTGTTTGCTCAGCAGACCAACACACCAACCAAGACACTGGTGTCTCTAGTTCAGAAGGCTTGGCTATGGTAGATGTCTATGGTGCATTTATTCCTCAGGAGGCAGTGCATGGCGTTTCGGTTGCTGCACCGTCTGTGAACAGTCCCGAAGAGTACTGTACTTTGGTTTTGACCACTTTATCGAACACTGAATATGAAACCGCTGATGTGCACTGTGAGGTAGAAAACAGAGCAGACCATGTTCACAGCACAAACACTCTCAATGATGTGCGGCCGGACACACCACAACAGAGGAAAGGCCTTACTATGGCCATAACTACTGTACAGGAAGATGGTGTTGCTTTTGATGGTGCCGATGGTAACCAAAGTGATTCCTATGAAAATGATATTTGTCTTAATGGTATAAATGGACCAGAGAACGACACTCAGACATCTGCAGTGGACGAGACTCAAAACAGATGTTTAGAGTCTGAGGGTCAGTTGAAAGCTATGAGGAAGAAAGACAGAGATCAAGTAGATGCCATGGTCTTGGACGGACGGGTGCAAATGCTTGTGGTGCAGAACGAAGATGTGTATCACTGTGATAAGTGCTCGTATGTCACTCGTAAGGAGACTGCTCTGAAGAATCACTGCCAATCAACGTGCCGTAGGAGGTTAGTGCCGCACAAATGCGGAGCCTGTGGGGCTCAGTTCAAACAGAGGAGAGGCCTTGATACCCACATCGTAAAGAAGTGCCCAGCTCGTCCAAGAAAGGCCAGGGCATTTTTAGGAGAATCATCTGTGTGCCAGGCTGTAGAAAAGGAATGTCTTTTGAGTCTGGAAGGATCCAAACAATCTGATGAAAGAACGCCCGCAGGATCAACTGAGCCACCACGTGTAGACAACCCAGTCGGTGGAGTTTCAGAAGATCAGCAATCAACTCAACAGGGAGAGGAAGCTTGTACATCTCAGTTAACAAACGGAAGTGCTGTTGAGAAAGCAACTGTCTCTGGTCAACCGACAAGTTCACAACAGACAACTGCCCCGATGAAGCGCTTGAAAGTCACGTTTAGGAAACAACAAAAGGTTTCTGAAAAACATAAAAGTTATATGTTGAAGAATAGGACCGTTTATTCAAAGAATTATGGGAAATTCATATGCAAGCGCTGCAGTTTTTCATCAGTAAATCTTGCAACTGTTAAACGCCATTGCTCATCCTGCAGAAAACTATCTGGGAGAAAACGTAATCAGCAGAATAATGGGCCTCTCCTTGTAGGTAAGGACTCAGTGGTGGACAAGGGAAGTGCAATGAAAGTTCCCACGAGGAGTAAAGTATTTTCTTGCTCCCACTGCCCATTCAGGTGTAATCAGAAAAGGGCATTGGACAGCCATGAGAAGCGAGGGTGCCTGAAACCAGATGAGATCCAGTGCCAGTTGTGTGCATTTGTGGCTAAGTCTAAACAAGCACTGACCAATCATGTTTCGTTAGTTCACAGGAAGAACAATTTGGGTGTTATCAAACCTAACCGCTTGCACTGCGAGCACTGCAACTTTACATGTAAACAAGAACGGTGCATGACACAGCATGTTGCTCTGAGTCACAATGGTGTGAAGCCCCACAGCTGCCGCTACTGCCCTTTCAGCACTACGCGGCGATATCGCTTGGAAGAGCACGAGTCTCTCCACACTGGCATCGGCCGCCACAGCTGCGATAAGTGCAACAAGAGCTTCGGAACAGTGACCAAGCTACATCAACACAAGACACGGGTCCACGACAGGCAGCCTTCCCACTTCTGCTCCATCTGTGACTTCAGCGGCTACACACTGGACGACGTGCGGCGCCACAATCTCAGGTGCCACACGGGGGAGTTGCCACACGCCTGTACCGACTGCGAGGCTCGCTTCAGCTCAGACGCCGCGTTGAGGAACCACTGCAAACGTGCACACCAGCAGCTCCGGGGGCGCTTCTCCTGCCTGCAGTGTGGCTACACGTGTAGCAACGAGGCGACGCTGAAGGCCCACGGGCAAAGCGAGCACCAGCCTCTTATGTGCACCACCTGCGAGACGACCTTTGACACGAAGGAAAGCCTCGAGGTGCACCGGAGAACCCACCTGGCACACCGGTGCCGGTCGTGTCCGTTCGCCACTAAAACGAAGCAGATGTTGGTGCAGCACCTTCTGGACGAACACGAGGAGGAGGGCCCGGCGGCAGGGGACAAGCCACTGAAGTGCAGCAACTGTGAGTTTGCCTGTCGCCACCAGCTGGTCCTTGAGCAGCACCTCCGCTCGCACGGTGGAAAGCGCCTGTACAAGTGCACAGACTGTGAGTATTCGACGCGGAACAAGCAGAAGATCACGTGGCACGTTCGCACGCACACTGGAGAGAAGCCGTACAGCTGCCAGCAGTGCAGTTACATCTGCAGCGATCCGTCCAGGTTGAAGGTGAGCTATACCAGTGGTTCCCAAACTTTTCCGGTCGAGACCCAAAAAAGAGAGGTATTTTCACTACTTCTTAAACATTACGTTTTCTAATTTATGGGATTTCGTAGACTTTTATTGTACAGTATTTCTTATTTGTTTTGAATTCATGAAAATGTATGCTTTTTTGAGGAATGTTTTCTGAAAATGTTTTGAAATTATATTAATTAAAAACAAAATGTGGGGACCAAAAAATAAAGGGACCCATACAAATGTGTCCGCGACCCACAAATGGGTCCCGACCCACTGTTAACAGTAGGGCTGTCCCCGACTAAGGATTTGTATAGTCGACTGATAGATGAATAAATTTGCTGTTAGTCGACTAATAGTCGACTGAGCACCCCCACCCCCAAAAAAAAAAAAAAAAAAAAAAAAAGGTTTTTTTTTTTTTTCTTTTTTTTTTGCCCCAAAATATTGTATATAAAAATACAATATTTACAAAAATATTGTATTATTCCACTAGGTCTGTGGGGGACATAAACACATTTGAACATTCTGACTGTTCAAATCTCCAATGTGCATGTGGAGTGTGTCTGCCTGTGTGGCAATGTGCCACTGCCTGTGACTTGAATCGCACAGTGCGCTGGCCTGATATTATTCACAGCTCAACTAATTATCATCATAATTAACCATCACAACATCAATAACAAATACTTTTTTTTATTTATTTTTTTAACATCGACTGAGAGGCTTGTCATTAGCCAGATTGAGCACAGCAGGTGAGATTGAGATTCTGGAGTCTATCAGGCCAGCGCACTGTGCGATTCAAGTCACAGGCAGTCAGTGGCACATTGCCACACAGGCAGACACACTCCACATGCACATTGGAGATTTGAACAGTCAGAATGTTCAAATGTGTTTATGTCCCCCACAGACCTAGTGGAATAATACAATATTTTTGTATATTTTTGTAAATATTGTATTTTTATATACAATATTTTGGGGCAAAAAAAAAAAAAACCTTTTTTTTTTTTTTTTTTTTTTTGATGAACATCGACTAAGAGGTGGTCAGTCGACTGAGACCCGTTCCGATCGATTAGTCGACTATTCGACTAATCGAGGTCAGCCCTAGTTAACAGTGAGCTACAGTACCTTTATGCGGGACGTCTTACATAAAACTAGCCTGTGACCATTTAACTTCTAAAACAGAGATTTCATGCTCTTTCGTAACAGCGATGTCTGTAAAACACTGGATGAATTTTATGTAGCCGAAGGCTTGCTCGGCAGCCACATCTAGCTATAATAGTAAGACACTGATAGAGAAAGATCCCTATTGATAGCACATAGGACGGGCCTCTCCAGGCAAATACAGTCAGTAATCTGCATTCAAAATAACAGCGGTCTCATCCATTATCAAGTTGATTATGAGATTTAGAATAGCACCGTCTATGTGTAATGTTGTTCTATTCTTCACAGAATGAACATACAGTTTTATGAATGTTTAAACATTTTCTTCCATAACGGCATATCATATGTGGCCCCTGCCCTTACAGTTTCACATGAGAGTTCACCAAGAGGAGAAGAGGTACCTTTGTCCAGAGTGTGGCTACAAGTGCAAGTGGACTAACCAGCTAAAGTACCACATGACCAAGCATACAGGTATCAACATACTAGTATTAATATTTTAAGTCCACAAAGCCACCCTTGAGCACTTAAAGATGGAGTGCAGTGATTTTTGTACTTTTTCTGTTTTGCACGTGTCTATGGAGTTAACAGTACTCTAATAGGTCCCCAGGTATGGTTAGAATATTGAAATATATGTCTTCCCTGTGTATTTTCTTCTTCCTGAAAGCTGAAAGCCTTTGAGTCAAAAGGCCTCATTGAAATACACAAATACAGCTGTGGGTGCGACTTCAGTTCAGGTGGAGCACCACTCACCTGAAAACCAGGCATACTTAATGAACTGCTGTATGTGGCCACATAAAAACATAATTTTGAAACACTGAAAGAAAATATTTCTCCAAGTCCTAGTATAATCATAGTATTATAGTTATCATGTTTTAGGGTGGAAGAAAATCACGGCGTTCCATCTTTAAAGGAATAGTTCGCCCAAAACTGAAAATTCAGTCACTACTAGCCTGTCTACATTCATGCCAGTTGAAATACTATAGGTTGCCAGAACGACTTTGTCGCAGTTTCTCCAAAACAAATTAAATCAATGGTGACCAGTTTTGAGCAGCTTATGCAGCATAATACAAGATATGATTTCTGAAGCCATAATCTATAGTATATATAATACTGCATAGTGTATATGATTAATTGCTTGCTATGTCCTGCTAATGTACATGACCAAAAAGAATAATAATAATTTTACCTCATGCCCCAGTCATGATATAATAGCACCTGTTTAACCACATTAACACCTGTTAAAAATGTGTCCCTGGTCTGTTTTGGACACATTTTCAAAATGTTCAGATTTTTATTTTATTTTCTGATTTCTGTGCGTTGTTTGCGATCAGCTATTTTCGCAGTTTGTATTGTAGGGCATAAGTGGTTGACCATTGCCAGAAGGGAAAACAGGTGCTATTGCATCATAATTAGGGTGTGTCCAGTGCAACATTTAGTTTAGCACACTGTGACTTCCGGTGAAATTACTCTTCAGCATCCACCTGAAATACAAAAAAACAAACAAAAGAACAAATCATGTTGGTGTTACCCTCATTCTACAGGGGAGAAGCCGTACGCCTGTGAGGAGTGCGACTACCGCACCAACCGAGCGGACGCCCTCCGCGTGCACCGGACCACGCAGCACTGCGACGTGCGCTCCTACGTGTGCGAGAAATGTGGCAAGGCCTTCAAGACCAGCTTCATCCTGAAGACCCACCAGCGGCAGCACAGCGAGGAGCGGCGGTACGCGTGCGGCCTTTGCAGCAAGGCCTTCCGGTGGCCCGCGGGCCTGAGGCACCACTACCTCTCACACACCAAACAGAAGCCCTTCCGCTGTCGCCACTGCTCCTACACGGCCAAGCAGAAGTTCCAGGTACGCACCGTGTACAATGTTGCACCTTGAATAACGTCCTGCACATTGAAAAAATGCCCTGCACCTTATATACCGGTGTATATATATATCTCTCATGTACTATATGTTTTGTTTTGTTTTCTTATGGTTGTACGGCTATACAGCCTGTCAATAGGATAAGAGAGACCGTACGGTTGTGCCGTTTGTAAAACAAATATCTGGAAACCCCTTATTTGTATTGTAAATTGCCATTTGTAACTTGAGTGTCCTGTGTGTGTGTGTGTGTGTGTGTGTGTGTGTGTGTGTGGAACGAGCTTCACATTTTTCTTTCTTGCCTTGATCACCTACCCCTCTTCTTCTCTGGCTTTGTTTTCTTGGAAAAAATAACACAATGGAAACTATGCACAAAAACAAATTACACCCACCTTTTTGCTTATAAAACTGTGACGTGACAGTAAAGATGATTCTGATTCAGGTGGTCAAGCATCTGCAGAGGCGTCACCCGGAGGAGTCGGCGGAGCTGGGGGTGCTCAAGGACTCCCAGGCGGCCAAGTTGACCTTGAAGGAGGCATTGCGAGGAGCACAGGATGATGAGAGGGGAGCGGAGGAGGAGGAGGAGGAGGAGGACTGGGACAGAGAGCACAGAAAGGCACCGGCCAGGGAAGTACTGGGGGAGGAGGAGGAAACCCAAAGAGGGGGAGAACAGGACAGTGAGGCCCCAACAGAGGGGAAATGAACAGTGCTGTTAGCTTCAATAGCTTGTACATTTTCATCAACGCCATGCACATAGACAGACACACGCACGCACGTACGTATGCGCACAAACACACACATTAAAACCCGGGAGCTGACCAAGAATCAAGACAAATATCAAATGTTTTGTTTGGTCACCTTGGTGGTACCAATTTCAATTTGTGAAAATATCAGAATTGTGAGGAATAGCTAATGCATGTGTATCAGTGTATCAGTGGTGGAAAAAGTACTCACATCATGCTTTACTTAAGTAAAAGTATCAATACTGCAATGTAGATCTACTCTGTTACAAGGAATTCAAAATGTACTTTAATAAAAGTACAAAAGTATTGGCATCAAAATGTACTTAAAAGTACCAAAAGTAGAAAGTACTCACTATGCAGAATGTCCCATTTTAAGTTTTCAAGTAAAAATATTTTGAAAATAGCAGATCTACAAGCTCATAATGTGTCTATTTTCAAATGGCTGAAATGTATACAGAGCTGAAGTGTTTAATGTATGTTTTGTAATAAAATAAAGTTTTCAAATAAATGTAGTGGAGTAAAAGTATTGTAAATTGTAAATACCAGTACAAAGATAATGCATGTTCACGTGTTTTATTGTTTTCAGAAAAACAACAAAGATAGGCTACAAATAGTGCTTAAGGCATAGTTAGTATTTCAACACAAGGTGGCATGAGTTAGTCAGTTTTTCTGATGTTCAATTCAATTGCATAACATTTGTTCTCACCTACCATATGGTTTTAAAAGAATATATGTACATGTATTTACAGTAGGCACACAGAAATATAAATATTATAGTAGATTCACCAACATGCAGTTACAGTGCAGGCATTTCATTTATAATAAGCAAGGTATTGCAGACGTTTAACTACTTCAATGGCATTAAATACTGATATTTGGCATGTGCGAGTGACACTTCAGTTTTCAGCTACATCCTGTGGTAAAACTATCAGTTTACAGTTTACATGAAAATAAGCAAAACAAAACCCAGCATTTCGGTAACAATTACATTTGAGTGTAAACACTAAGTGCTAGACATGCAGCTAGGCCACATGTGCTCTCGTATACAGTATAATTTAAGATTACCTGTAACTAAACGTTTTGATGCAAGATCTTGTTTTTTGCATATTTGCTGAGTTCAAAACACATACCGTTGGCCATTTACCAAAGCGTACAATTGTATATTGTGTTTTTTTCCTACTTTCCAGAAATTATTTCCATTTATTTCAGTAGAGTAAAGACACTAAGCGAAACAAAACAATTGGCATCAAAATAAATGTACAACCATTGCACACATAAAAAAAAAGAAAAAAAGCCTAAGCTTATTTCAATTGTATTTATTTTGCATTCAGAAACTTGAAAATTGGTTGAGAGAGATAATCCAACACAGTGCACTGTAAATTGGCTGTATTCGTTCAAAGTTATACTATCATGCATCGTCGTGCAGTTAAAAGTGCAGTTTAAAAAGTTTTAAAAGTCTGCCTGTGTGTACTGTATATTAAGTATACAGTATTAATGTCAGCAGTAATCTGTTCACAGTGTTAAATTGCCAATCCCAGAGTCTCAAGTTTGCTTCAGAAAATGGTCAGTAAAGTAAAGTATACACAATAATTTGCTAAAACAAAACCATGTATGGTTTTCAATTTGGTATTGAAAAATGAATTTAAAAAAGTCTTAAATTACAACGGTTTCCTTTAAGATCAGGCTGCGCCAATACCTATTTTTAAGACAGAATGACAAAAACTAAATACTGACTTGTAATGTTTTCTACATTTCTACATGTGTGAAAAAAGTAGAACAGATAGTCACTTAGCTTTGCTTTGGTTTCTAACATGTAAATGCTTTTACTGGACAAATGATTTGATCAAATACTGTAATGGCTTTGACTCAACCCACTATACTGCATTCATGGCCTCCTGTATGCTTAGGTTCCGTTCCCCTGCGTGAACTCTGAGATGGTGATGTTGACAAACAGTGAGGCTGGAGGGATGGCTGTTCCATCTTTAGACAGGAGATTTATGTGACGATATCCTTGGATTTGCACATTTCGGAAAAAAAGTGAAGTGACATTACGATGAGCTTTGAAAACACATGAGCCAGTGTGTGACATCTTCAGCACTTAAAACACAAGACGCTGTCTCATCTGAAATGCATCCACACTATGGGATTGCTGCAATAAATTATTATATAGGTTGTTGCTTGTGTGATGGCTGTTATTTATGTTGTATTTATAGGGCTACTAACAGCACTCATACACTTTGAGAAACCTTAAAACACATTCCACCATAAGGTAATTTATACATTTATGTACTGTATGTATGCCAGTGATATTTTACTCATTCAGCTACACAGGATGACAATGTTTGGCTTTCATATTTTTTATCGTTGCTTACCTGCTTGAATGCACGTGAATGGAAGGGTGAATTGTCCAATAAAGTCATTCCTGGATGCTTTGTCATAGTCTTCCGCCACAAAACGAACCAGGGCCAACTCAGGGGTGTGAAGGACAAAATTCAGAGTCTCATTCCACACCGGGTTAAACCCTACAGGTAGAGGGCAGCAGATGATTACATTTGGACCTGTGTGTCTTTGTTACACGTAATAGTTTTCAGATCAATATGCTATGCATTATTGTATTATAAAGTAATACAATACATAACTACATTGTTACATAGAATTATATTATATATTGTTTTCCTTTCTTTGAAGAAATGTTGAACTTTGGGATGCTCCATGATAGAAGACCTACGGCGGTCTGTCGGCGATTGGACTGAGCTTTTTTTTAGACGTCTAAAATACATCTAAATAGAGCGCCGAAGTCCTGGCGTAACTCGCTCATCCTTCCACGAACCAGGGTTCATGGAAGTTTTTCTCTATGGAGAATAACATTGTGTCATCTGAAAATCGTCTCATATAATAAGAATTGTGGTCCAAAAATAAACTAACTGTCTCAGCGATATTGTCGGGGAGGTGGGTCTGTATTTTTGATCACTTCACTGCTCAGGCCACTTGACGATTCTCTCACCATTGTTATTAATGTGACTGGTCTCTTCCTTGGCCTGATCCTGTGGCACTCCATACACCTCCACTCTGACCAGTGGGTCCACTATAGAGCCTTCTTTTTGGTTCACCTTGGGAAGCTGCTGTCCACTGATCACCTGAAATAACACACATACACACACACACACACACACACACACACACACACACACAAAGGTTTGAGATCCAAATCCACAGACATAGTGAAATCATTTCACAGTGAAATGAAGTCACAACAACCTGGGTTGACCAAAATCACATTTTCTTTAGATGAGACAAATGAAGGACAGCATTTGGATTTGAAAAACACAAACTTGTGAATAGAATGCGTGCTACTGTGCACGGAAGTACAATAGAGACATTACAAACTGTGTGAATGTGTGTGCAATATATGTTTTAACATTTAATCCTAGTACATTTTCGTTTCTGCCAGAAAATATGTATTATTATTTTTCCTTCCACCCAGATAAGATTACATTTTCATCAACTTGCATACACATGCCCATGTCACAAAAAAAATCTCTTTACCAATGAAACCCTATACTTCATTGACCAGAGTCGACTATTGGCCTATACTAGGCCCGTCCTTTTCCCCCTCTACACTCAATATCTTTGCCGAAAAAAGCCAAACTACAAGCTCACAACATGTTGGCACACGACACGTTGTTCGCTTATCCGCCATTATCTCAGAATGTGGTTAAACCTGGATGGAGAGGCGGAGTGGTGTGTAACCCTCATGGTTCTCCGGTTTTTCTGGATTGAATGTTGTGCCACTGTTCCTCATGAAGTCGGGTTTGAGTACGTAGCCACAGCCACCGTTCTGCCTGAACAACCCATCATTCAGATCCATGGCCAGTCCGGCTGTCTGGAAGTTAAGTGCCACTTTGAAGAGGAAGTGAGGAGGAAGGGAGGGGTGAGTAACAGACAGTGCAAAGAATTGGGTTACAATCAAAACTCAGAAACACAGAAAGCAGTTGGTTTGTTGTTTGTTAATAGTAATACTATTGTTTAGAAGAGAAATTAAACCAAACCAAATCAATTAGCATGAGTTGTAACTCTGTTAGATTTGGCTTTGTACCACATAGCCAATACTGTACCGAAGTATGTTATGATGCAAGTATACATTACAGTATCATATCGATGTTATTGTCCAAACGTCACTTCCTGCATTCCATATGGCTTCACAATGCCTTCAAGCCATTTTAATTGAAAAGCGACTTCACTTATCATGAATGGAAACAGCAGCATTGGCAACTAAGATGCTTAAAACATTGCAAACAACAGTTTCCATCATCGTGCGACATGCATTCATGTTGCAACCAACCGCCATACATAACATTAGAAGCTGACTACGAATGCTCAGTAATGGTGGATGATGTTAGTGTGAACCGGCGAGTGACAGAGGTCTTTCTCCATACCTATCTGACAGCCCACATTCCACAGATCATGGGGGTTGTAGTTAGAGGAGTCAGTCCTCATCCCACTGGGGTAGATCCTGCTCAGCTGCCTCGAGTTGTGTCGCACAAAGTCAGTCCCTGTTACAGCAACAGACGTTTGAGTCACTCACACCCACCTATTCCTTATTACAGATAACATTTACGATTCACTGCAGTCAAAAACGTTAACATGGTGGTGACGGACAAGGCTTAATGGAAACACTTTATACTGTATGTAAAAATATATATAATAAAGAACCCACATTTACACGTCTCTGTTTAAAATTCACCTGCATCCTTGATGAGCTTCCTGGACTTAGACTCGGATAAAGACGACATCTCGTAGCATTTGTTGTGCAATCGGGCATACTCAAAACCATGGAAGTGGACACTCTTGCAGTAAACCACCAGGTCTGACAGCTCTCTGGATAACTTAGACTTGGTCTTCTGAGGAGAAATCGCAACATAGATACACAGATAAAACTCTTGTAAATGTCCTGCCGTTTCCCGCCTAATTGAAGAGAAACACAATGCTCACAAACCTAAATTAGAAGAAACAAGGGATTGAGAGACATTTAGAATTGTGTCTACAAGTATCCTAAGTTTGCATCTATGGAACAGAATTCAAGACAGAACTGCCTCCAATATTAACGTGAGAGTGGTGAACTCCCAGGTGAATTGATTACAGTTCACTCTGAAGGAAGAGAGGAAGGGGAACTTGAAGCCAGGTCATTATGTCCATTTCATTGTGTCCATTTCCTGGAGAATGTCCCCATAAAAGTAATGTTTTACAAAGGTTCTGTAATTAAAATATACATATTTTTTTGCCCAGGCTAAAAGACTGTTACTTTTTGATTTTCCTCCCTTCTCTGTTTCCCCCCCCCACTGTCTCCTCTGTGTCCTGGATGTCTCTTCTTTACCAGACTGTCCTCACTATCTCTTGCTGCAGGTTTGTGTATATAGACTCCTACTTGTCCTGTTTCCCATCTGTCTTCTCTCTCACAAAAGCTAATTAGCTATTCCGATTAGTCCTTATTGTGAAGTGGAAGCTACAGTATTTCTTTACCAATGATTAACAAGTATTAATCAATAATAATTGAGCATTACTTAGTCCCATTTGTAAACACTATTGTAAAGGGTTGTGCTATGTTTTTATCATATTATATATAAACATATGTATACAAATGTAACTAATAGATTAATCTATTTGTTAACTATACTTAATCTGATGCTTTGCTCATGTGTTTGGGCATCATCAACATTTATGACCTATTATTTATTTGTATGCATACACATTGTATCACATACTGTAGATTAGTCATGTACTACTATGCACTTTGTTTTTCTCTCTCTAACTTTTAACTGATGAGCCAGGACCTGCACAACCAAGAATGTCGCACACGTTACTTGTAATGTGATCTGATGTGACAATAAAGATTGATTCTGATTAACCTGTAGAAAAAAGGGTCACCATGTACACACCATGTTAACACCACAGAATCAGAAACATCTATATTGTCAGATCACAGTTTTACAAGTAAAAAGGTGGGTGAAACTAGTTTTTGTGCATAGTTATCGTGTTATGGGAACTATGCACAAAAACTAATTGAACTTCAGATGCTTTCATTCCACCTGCTGCTCGGTGACGTTCCGACACTCGGCGGGCGGGTGTTCCTCAGTGGGGCTCTCAGCGTCGTCGTCGTCGCTAACTTCATCTGTAAGGCTATCATCCAGACAGGTCTCCAGACCACCAATCTTCTTAGCTTTCAGCAGAATCTTTCCCCGGAGTTCCTACAAATGAGAACCCACAAAAGAGGCATTCAGAGCAGAGGCCAGAAAGTGCTGCTATCCAAACGTGTATCCAAAGACACCATTTCCCCCCATGATATGTTTCTGTTATGGGGCATAGCAGTGACACTGTTACATCCTATATTCAATTCTGTGAAAGTGTTTGTATTCCCACAAGGACCATTACAGTTTTTAACAACAGCAAGCCCTGGTTCAACAATGAAGTGAGATCGCTTTGTAGGGAGAAACATGCTGCTTATAAACGTGGAGATATGGGGAATTATAAGAGACTGAAATATGAATTTCAGCGTGCCGTGTCTAAGGCTAAGGCCTCCTACAAAGTGAAGCTTGAAAACAAACTGCAAGCAAATGACATCAAAGGTGTATGGCAGGGTTTGCAGGACATCACTGACTATAAAACCAAGCACCATGTTCCAGATCTGGACCCCTCCCTTCCTGGGAGGCTTAATGATTTTTATTGTCGGTTCGACAGTGAAGACCATCAGTCCCCCTCTTTTCCAAGAGAGCAGGGCGACTCTCCACCCAACATACATGAACATGATGTCAGACTGTTGCTCCGTCAGCAAAACCCCAGAAAGGCGGCAGGGCCTGATGGCGTGTCATCTGCCACACTAAAGCACTGTGCCGACCAACTTGCACCTGTCCTCACTTCCATCTTCAACTGGTCACTTGAACTCTGTACTGTGCCTGCTTGCTTTAAATCTGCGGTTATCATTCCTGTCCCAAAGAAAAATAATATCACCTGTCTTAATGACTATAGGCCTGTTGCCCTAACATCTGTCATTATGAAAGTCTTTGAGCGACTGGTATGTAAACACCTGTCCAGCATAGCACTAGATCCCCACCAATTTGCCTACAGAGCAAATAGGAGTGTAGATGATGCAGTGTCCCTCTGTCTGCACAATATTACTCAACATCTAGAATCCAGATCCACCTATGCTCGTGTACTTTTTGTTGATTTTAGCTCCGCATTTAACACAATAGTGCCTGGGAAGCTGATTTCAACCCTACAGGAGCTAGGCGTCAGTACACCTCTATGTAAATGGATCTTTAATTTTCTATGTGACAGGAAACAGGTGGTCAAAATAGGTGATCTCGTCTCGCTGTCGAGGCTCCTAAACACTGGGGCCCCCCAGGGGTGCGTCCTTTCTCCACTTCTGTACTCTTTATACACTCATTTCTGTCAATCTCACTTTAGTACAGTTATGATGTATAAGTTTGCTGATGACACATCCTTAGTAGGTCTTATTACCAACGAGGTGGAAACCGACTACCGCAGAGCAGTAGAGGAGCTGGTGAGATGGTGTGAAAGTTACAACTTAATCCTGAACATCTCTAAAACCAAAGAGATGTTCATAGATTTCAGGAAAAAGAAATCGTGTCCCCTCCCCCCCCTCTTCATCAATGGGGAAGAGGTAGACAGAGTTTCCTCCTTCCGGTTCCTAGGGACCACCATCCATGAAACCTTATCATGGGATCTTAACACCAGTCTCATAATAAGCAAATCACACCAGCGTCTCTATTTCCTGCGGCAGCTTAAGAAGTTCAAAGTCAGCCAAGCAGCCATGACTCACTTCTATAGGGCCACTATTGAAAGTGTTCTCACCTTCTCCATGCTTGTCTGGTTTGGTCACACAACCTCTCAAGACAAATCAAAGCTGGAAAGAGTAGTACGTTGCGCATCAAAAAACATAGGATGCAGCCTCCCTACACTTTCCTCACTCTATTCCACCAGAATAATTAGAAAGGCAAACAAAATCATTGCAGACAACTCCCATCCTGCACATCACCTCTTCAATCTCCTCCCATCAGGCAGGAGATATAGAAGTATCCAGAGCTCTACATGTCGCTTCAGGGATAGCACTTACCCAGTAGCCATTAGACATCTGAACCAATAGTACAGTATATGCATATAGCACTTTTAAAAAACTGAATGTAATTTCATATGCTGCTGGTTATTGTATTGTACTGTCCTTCTTGTTTGTGTATATGTTGAGTATGAACCAAGACAAATTCCTATCAACTTGTTGACATGGCAAATAAATTATTGAATCTTGAATCTTGAATCTTGAGTGGGCGTGGCTTTTTGGTTCCACTGAAAATCAACCATTAATTTTTCCAATAGAGATTTACAAATATATTTATATAAATTATTTTACGCCTAGAATCAAGCCATCCAAGATCCTGGTGAATCATGCCCATAAAACCTAGCTTTCTGTGAAAACATTAGTTCTGATGAAGTGTGAAACCTGAAAATGGCACGTTAGCCTAAAAATATGTCAATTGTGTAGAGTTTCTATGACATTTAAACGAGAAACTCCTCAATAGGACAAGGGCACAACATTGTCAGTTTCCTGGTCTAACATGATGTCTCTCTACACGAATGCAGCAATGTGACATTGCATTATGGGATAGCGCATGACCTCAGAATTAAGACCATATCCTACAAGGTAAGCATTTAGTTGCCCCACTTCCATATAATCACACGCAGCAAAGTACTGTGATTAACTTCCATTGCTACTCACAGAGCTTGCATATTCTTTCCCATAAACATTGATTGTTGTTAAGTGCTCTGAGCCTCTGACTGGAGAAAAGCTGATAACGAATAACAAGGCATAGACAAACCATAACGGTTTTTAGAATGCCTTTCAATTATGAATGATTCTCAAAGTCCTTGATTGCACTGAGCAGAGGAACTACCTGAAATCCACTGAGCAAATGTTAATTTCAAGCAATGTTAAAGCTCTTTCAGTTGTTTTTAAAATACATGAAACTATGAAGCAGCGACCACCCCCCCCACTTCTGTATCACTTCTGAAGGACATGTGAATAGTTATGGATTCAAATGAAAATCTCTAATGACTGCAGCCAATAGAAATGAAGAATAGATAAAAAAGAGGCACTTTGAGGAAAACAAAATACAAGATAAAACATGTATGTATCATGAGTTTTAAGAAGTGAACATTTAACAAATAGTCTCTGTCGGGTGGACACCTCGTGTCCAGAACTGTTCATTTTCAGGATTCAAATTCAAAATCTAAAAGTAAGCAATCTGCAAGCTCAAAACGTGGTGCTTGCTGATACTTTTGAAACAGTACGTTTGTGTGATGGGGTAAATCAAGCATATGATCAAGCAGGGCATTGATTCGTTTACAAAAACAACACACATTTTTTGAATGGAGATAAAAGGTTTCCACTCGACAACAGCGGAATTAAAAAAAAAAAAGCCATAATAAGTGGGAGCTCAACCTGTGGAGAGGGTAGCTGTTGGGGGTCCTGCTCGCCCAGTGGGCTCCTCAGAAGAGTGTCGCCCAGGATTTGGTCCAAATGTCGGGCCATGACAGTCTGTTGCTCCACACTGCAGTGGTTTTCCAGGGACAGAATGACAGGAAGGTCTGATGCCTAACAGGACAGAAAGGAAAGCCAAGAGAGTATATTGGATTTTGAAGGCTCCATCTTTAGAATAGAATTGTCTCTCACTCTTTCTCTCTCTATAGATTGCTAAAGTCCTGTCGTCACTCGCTCATCCACTGGTTTGCGGAAGTAATTTCTCTATGGAGAATAACATTGGGTCATCTTAAAATCGTGTCATATAAGAATTGTGGTCCAAAAATAAACGAACTGTCTCTGCGATATTGTCAGGGAGGTGTCTCTGTGTCTCTGCATCGTTTACGAGTCAGTCACTCATAGGTCGGACGAAATCAGACGAGACGAGAGACAGAGAAAGTAGCACACAGTCACACACGCACACACACACACACACACACACACACACACACACAAGAGAAGGAAAGAGAGCGTGAATGAAACAAGGGAGGTACCATAACAAAGTGATAAGATAATATGAGGTTTTCCTGTCTTATACAGCAGGACACAATATTGTCACAGTCTGAGTGGGAGTGTGGGTGTGTCTGAACCACCTGCATTCTATCCCCTGCAATCATGCCCACAGTATTTAAGACTCAGTCTCTCTACAATCTCTGCCAGATTGTCTTGTGACCTTCCACGCACCCAAGCCATTTTTCAAGCCTTGTTTTACTGACTTCTGTTTGCTTCTTCTATACCACGATTTTTTTGCCAAGCCCCTGCCGGTACCTCTGCCCTCGCTGACTGCCTTTGGAGATTGACCTTGCTTTGTACTGTTTTGATTTTTGCCTGCCCCTTGCCTGTTTTGACTTTTTGGAATAAAGACCTGCTTTCAGTGACTTTTGTGTCTGCATCCTGAGTCCTTTCCACGTGTGCCTGACAAATATAACAGACCCAGTGTGTGTGTGTGTGTGTGTGTGTGTGTGTGTGTGTGTGTGTGTGTGTGTGTGTGCGCGTGCGTATGTCTCACACACACTCCTTGTGTATTTAGTTTGTCCTTCCCTCAGCCCCCCTACCATAGATGTCTGTCATGACACACAGACACACACACTGTGTACACGTACACACACACAGACCATGGTTATTATAGTAAAACTAAGGAAAAAGACGCACAGACACAAGCCACAGACGCACAAACAAACAAGCAATCTGCTGGAAAAACAGCAAAAATAGTGAATCTACAAGCTCAGCTTGTAGGTCAAGCTATTTTTAAAATTGTGTGCGAGTACTTTTTCCGCCACTGCTAAAAAATAACCGTTAACGATCAATCCTTAACAGCCGTGCTCTCACCTTGAAGGCGTACTCCCCGACGGCTGCGACCACGTCCTTGAAGAGGATCTTGGAGGTGAGCGTGTGACCGTGATAGACCACGGGCTCGCCGTCAGCACCGTCCCAGCAGTCCACCTCCACACAGCGACAGCCCCGTTTCAGAGCCCTGGCAACACACACAGACATCATACGCTTTTAGTCGACTAAATCTACAGTTGATTTTGTTGACTGAAATGCACGTTGGCGTGGTATTTGCGCTGATTTTACACTCGGTTGCATGTTGAAAATAGCCGATCTACAAGCTCACGACGCGTCGCAGCGCGACACGTTGTGAGCTAATAGGAGGGGATGTGTGAAATAGACAAAATCTAATTTTATGATAGGTTCGACCAAATACCTCTGTACCTCTGCAAATATATATATGCACAATAGAGAAAATAGCAGATCTATTATCTATTTATTATTATGGGATAATATAGCTTTCTTTAATGTTTGAAATTTGGGGTTGCCACAGGAAAAACGTTATGCTGGTATAGAGAACGAACAGGGCAATGGCACAACAAACTGCATCTATTTACCTGTTATTGTACATGCCATCACAGCTGCCATGCAACATGTGAAAAGGTGAATCCCTTTTAGTGGTTTTCAAATCAAGGACCCCCCATTCCCCAAATGAATGTATTTTGTGCTAGGGACCGCGATACAAGATTTCTGTTGTTAAAATGTTTTCCATAACAAAAAAAACATCACATGGATGCACCTGGGACGTATCCTCAGTGATGTATCCTGAGGTCAACGGGGTTTGGGGTCTACCAACATCATACCCCTCACTCAGGCGACCCAGCCTGGGTTGATCAAATCCCGACTTACATCCCAGTAGCTACCCTCGATCAGTCCATCAGGGAATGAGCAAGGCCACACAATCCGTTGCTCCGGATCTACTCTGCCGGGACTGGGAGAACCAGATTCTGGCCCGTGGAAGGACCAGGCTCTGTGGGTTGACTCCTGTCCGTGCCCCTCCTACGTCTCACCAGGTCCACATTTTTGTAGATAATAAAGGTAGCAGATCTGAAACCTCACTATGAGCCGCATGAGGATGCAACACACAGAAATGTCGAGCAGTAATAATTGGCATAATGACTAAAGGGAGAAAGTGTGTCACATTGACGTGTTGTGATCTGCTATTTTCAAATAAAGTGGTTAAACCGATTGATGCTATATTAACAAAAAATATATATAATTTATTTATTTTTAAACAAAATGTAAAATTGTGTTGTCTGTCCCCAAACAAATCTAAGAAATTCTATAAATAAAACAATAATAACTAGATAAAGTGCCCCACGGGGCAAAGGTCTCCACCAGGGCAGTTCAGGTTGTGGCCTCCTGGTGGCACTATAATAGGCTAATGTGAAAAGGATATATTCCTCAGCCTAGTAGGAAGGTCTGTGAAAGATTTCACGTAAATTGCACGCTGCGTTCATGATTTCAGGAATTTTGTTCAAAACGGGCCAATCCTGCAAACTTTGAAAGCCAATGTTAGCCAATTAGGATGGAATATGAAATATCGGCTTGAACACATGACTATAGAGATAGTGACGGACAATAACGGTAAACATAAGTTTAGGGTTAGGCATACTTTTACTGGGGATAAATTTAGGAATAGGGTTAGCTTTTGGCACCGGTTTTCTGAGGTTACGTTTAGGAATAAGGTTACGTTTAATTGTTTAACCATAGCTTACTTAGGTTATGTTTAGGAATACCAGTCTTTAGCAGTTACGCCGGATGTACGCCGGTGCGACTTTGTTTTGAGGCGAGTTCGTTGGTATTCGTTTGGGTCCCGGGCAAACGTTTAATCTCTCTTTTGGGCCTCAACCTGAAAAGTTTGGGAACCAACTAACTGGATGTAGGCCTCCAGGCTGCTCTGCCCTCGGAGCTGGTCGTCCATCAGATAGGTGTTGTGGGAGGAGGAGATGAAGTAGTGGCTCAGCGGCTGGCTCAGGTCCTGCTGGCGCTCCCGACAGCCGGGTCGGAAGATGGAACCGTCCTTGGAGCACAGGTACATCTGGAAGCCGTCCAGAGACATGCCCCCCTGCTGCTTGGCTGCAGGCGAGAGAGAGAGGACATTGTTGCTGAAACCTCTTATCTCCATGTTTTAGATTTTTGTGGGGGGGGGGATGAATGTCCTAAAAATGTCCTACTTCAGGGGTTTTCAACTGATTATGAACCAGGGACCACCACCCTGACTGAGAATTAACCTGGGGACCATCATTGTTGTGTTGGGAGGGGGGATACGGTCGTGGTGTGGGGGAAAGAAATTAACCTTCCATATTAAACTCATGTTGCTGTTCATTGTAACTTACTCTATGAGTAAGCAGACACTTGCGGTTGATTATGGGCACATTTCTTTATAATGGTGACTCAACCAGGCAAACCGGTATGGTTTCCCTTGAGATTCTACCTCACTTTTCTGTGGAACTTCTTGACATCAGACTTCCCAGTAACTGACGACATCGACATAATTTGTCACCAGATAATTTCCTGCATTGTTTCTCAACTTGTGGTCAATACAATAAATTCAAATATGAATCTTCACTTTCCTACATTACTAAATGCATGGTCAGGGACCACATGCAACACCTTCACGGACCACCAGTGGTCCACGGACCACCTGTTGAAAACCCATGTCCTACTTGATCATACTACAGCGTCACACACGTATCTAAAGTAACAGATCCACAAGCTCAAAGTGTGTCGCTTCGCACCGCATTTCGAGCTTGTAATTTAGGACATATGAGGTTTCGACACATTCAGGTCACAAAGAATACTAACTGGTTCAGCGACAGTTGAGTTTTGTGGATCAATAGTTCTGCTCAATAGTTCAGCTCTGACAATTAACATAGATTCCATTACATCACGGTAGGCTAGTATTATAATTATTAGAATGTGTATTATATAAATATCTAATGAACATCTTTGGCCATATGTCAATGTCATACATAAACATAGCTTTATTTTATTTTTGGCGTTTAAATCTTCTACAAAGTCATTAAAAGATCCCTGAACTTTCCAGAATAATTGAGCGAATGTTGGTTAAATAATAAATATTCATTGCATTAATAAGTCATGGACAAACCTGTGCCAGTTTTGCATGTTGAATTAGCAATCTCAAGCAAGTTTCAAGTCTCTAGATCTTTCTATCGTACTGAAATGAATGGAATCCAGTGGCTTACTCAAAGATCAAACAAGCCACCTTTTGAAAATCAATATGTCAGGTATAAGTATACTGTGGGTCATGATCAACATGCCAGACCTCCAGTATGGAGACAAGCCACGAGGTGTACCTTTACCAGGGTCATTTTATATTTAACCAGAACTAACAAAATAACCAAAAGTACAATACAAAAGGTTAGTTAAACATGTCAAAGTCAAAAGGAAATACAATTTTAAACTGAAAATGTGTTAACATTTCACAACTATTATTAACAACCTTGACGTGTAGGCCTCTATACCTATATCAGACGGTTCGTAGCGGTCAATGAGCTCCTGGGCATACTCTGTGCTGCGCTCCCCTTCCTTCTGCTCCTGGGTGAGGAAGGACTGCAGCTCGTCCAGTGTCAGCCTCTCTCCGTCTGCAGAGAAATCCTGGAACACCTTCCACACCTCGTCCCTCTGTGTCAGCATCCTGTAGAACTGCACAAACTCCTCCATCTCCAGAGAGTCGCTGTCTGACTTGTCGGCCATCTGTTGATCAATTGGTCAATAATTAACCATCACGAAGACCATGAGGCCGATTCTACAAATGCCTTCTAAATCAGTGGTTCTCACACTTTCAACATTCTTTTGAAAATGTTCAAAAATAGCAGATGTGCAAGCTCTGCAAGCTCATTTTTATTAATTTACATTTTTAAGTGTGCAACCACTTCATTAAGGAGCTTTGTGTCCCCGGGGACGCAAACACAGAGTTGCACCACTTACTTCACACGGTTGTGATCTTTATTTTGTTTTGACTTCATGTTGTCTATTTCAGTTTAATTTTGATTTGTTTCGTCAAATTAAAATATTGTGAAAAGAACAGGCAGCCGTTTTGTCTGAATGTAATCCACATTGTAAATCACTTTGGACAAAAGCACTATATAAATGCACCATTTACCATTCATGGATAAAACATTATTAATGGACTGTCATCTGGAAACACATTTTGAGGTAGCGAAAAGATTGGGTGTGAGTAGTGGTGGAAAGCAACAAGTACATTTACTTAAGTATTGTACTTAAGTACAATTTTTGAGGTATTTGTACTTTACTTGAGTATTTACAATTTACAATACTTTTATTTCTTCTCCACTAGTTATGTGAAAACTTTAGTTACTAGTAACTTTGTAGATTTTGATTAACTATATAAAACATATAAACACTATTTGAAAATAGAAGATCTCCAAAAAAAAATGTCGACTCTCTGTTTGAAGACTTTTTATTCTGGTGAATTTGCTTTATTATTTTCCTCTAAAAGGATATTTATTTAAAAAAGCCTGTTTTAAGACACAGCATTGTGAGCTTTGTAGATCTGCTATTTACAAAAGTACATTTTGAATTCCAGACTTTTACTTGCGGATGTATTTCACCATTGCAGTATTGATACCTTTTCCACCACTGCCAAAAAGATTGGGTCTGAGGAGCTTACCGTGAAGAGGTGCTTACCGTGAAGAGGAGCTTACCGTGAAGAGGAGCTTACCGCGAAGAGGAGCTTACCGTGAAGAGGTGCAAAGAGATTGGGTGTGAGGAGCAAAGATTGGGTGTGAGGAGCTTACCGTGAAGAGGTGCAGAGCTTACCGTGAAGAGGTGCAGAGCTTACCGTGAAGAGGTGCAGAGCTTACCGTGAAGAGGTGCAAAGCGTGGCTCTCCTCCATGTCGGTGTTCATCATCTTGAGCAGTGTCCGCACCTCCTTGAAGTTCATCCGCCCATCTTTGTTCTTGTCAGCCTTCTGAAACCAGTCCCCCACCCACCTGACGTGTGGCTAAGGTCAACTCCAATGTGTGCTTCAATTGTAGTACTGTAAGTGGGTCAGGACTCGGGGTGGCTTATTGTCGGTAACTCGTGGGAGTCTGTCCCTGTTATCCCATTTTGACCCGAGATCAGATTCTAAAAATGTCTTCTACATCCTGACAGTTTTCTGAAAAAGCTGTTTCTATGTCAGTCGATTTTTCAAAAATAGCAGACCTACAAGCTCGTAGAAAAATAGCAGATCTACAAAAAATAGCTATTTTTTAATAGCTAAATTATAACATAATGCCGACTTGCCGTACCAAAGCCGTGCTACTCATACGCTGAGTTGGTGAACAAAAATAGCAAAAATAGAAGATGTACAAGATCACAGCATGTGACGAACTCACGATGCGACATGTTGTGAGCTTGTAGAATATATTTGAAGTTTTTCAGAAAACTTAGGTCTAAATGGTATAAGCCTAAACAGCATGATACATTTTTTTATCGTTAGCCATGTTACAATTATACTCTCAGCATGATCTTGTACAGTGAGTATCAATATTTTCATCACCTTCTGTTTTGCTGCATGAAAACAGTCACCACAGCAACAAAAAATCAAACCAGTGGAGTCAGTTCAACACCATCTCCTCCATCCATGAAGCCCACCCACACCCTGACGAAAACAAACTCCACCCCCACATTGACCCCACTCCCTCCCTACACAATCAATAATCTAAATCCTTTCCGTACCGGCTCTGCAAAACTTACTATGCATTTATTTATCTTCTGTATTTTTTATTTGTGACTTCTCCACTTACTGCACACGAACTGTCTGTAATCTCTAACATTAAATTCAATCAATCCATCGAGAACAGCCCCGAATAAAACCCACTGCACTTACCGGCTCTGCAAAACTTACTATGCATTTATTTATCTTCTGTATTTTTTATTTGTGACTTCTCCACTTACTGCACACGAACTGTCTGTAATCTCTAACATTAAATGCAATCAATCCATCGAGAACAGCCCCGAATAAAACCCACTGCACTTATCGGGGGAGGAACACTTGCTGAACACAACAACTGGAAGGATACTGGTCGAGCCTCTCTTTCTCGTCCATGTTTTCGGCCTTGTGGATCAGCTTGCGCATGCCATGGACCCAGGCCCGTGCCTCCTGGGGCGAGTCAGCCACAAGGTCCAGGTTCCCCTGGCGGCCGTGGAACACCAGGGTGAAGCAGCGCTCTGCAGGGAACTCCTCGGCGATGCTCATCAGCAGCTCTGACTGGTGGCCCTCCCGCACCACCTCCACATCGCTCACAGAGACTGAGAGCAAAGATAGATATAGATCAGTGCTTCTCAAATATATAATATATATAAATATATAAATTAGCAAGCACAAAAGATGATTGATATTTTCATCTTTTGTGCTTGCTAATTGAGTATAACACTCTGATTTTGTTGATATTCAAAATGAAATATCATTGTCAGTGCCGATGTCAGCGATAGCAGTTGATTTAGGAAAACAGTTATTTAGTTATAATTATTATGATGAAATGGGCTCTATTTTCGTCCATGCTAAACCCCTTATCTCTAAACTACTTTGCCTTTTTTACTATTTTGATTTTTTTTTTTGAATTTTTAAAATAGCCAATCAACAAGCTCACAACGTGTCAATGTAGATTGGCTATTTTAACTATTCAAAAATGTTTTTCAAAATAGTAATAAAAAACTAGATAAGTAGATAAGGGGTCTATGGACGAAAATAGAGCCCATTATGCTTACTGTAGGTAATTATACAGCAATGGATTGTTTATAAAAGTAGGATAGTCATGGTCCATGGACATGAAGGAATGAGTGTGTTATGTGTGTAGCCCGCCCCCCAGCCAAGACACGGTCCGTAAAAGTCCTGCCAATCGTGCTCAGCCCTATTGGTTGCGTGTTGATTTGGCGAATAGGAGCCTGGTTTTCGAATCACGTACGACAAATAGCAAAAAGTGGTTAACCTAAAGGGTTAGCAGGTACAGACAGTAGCCAGGGGGTAGCACCAAATTCTGGTCCCTGGGACTGTGGGACAAGCAATCTCTGTGGGACCCACAAGCTTTTTGGCTGCTGAAGGAACTCATGGAACCGTGACATGGCTGTCACAGTTGCTGCCTTGCTCAAACGCTATCTCAAGTACTCCTGATCTTTGTGTCTAAATAAGCATTTGTGTATACAGGCCCGGGGTATCGCCCCCCACCTCAACTGGACCATCTCAACCCCTCTGGTCAAAAAAACTAAAAACTTTGTTTCATTTTAATTAACAGCGTTTCGGCATCATCAAGCCTTCCTCAGCGTGTTAAGAAAGTGGTCAGTGGTGTCGAGGAGGTTTGGAATAAACAGAGTCACCTTGAATTGTGTTGAGGCAGGCTGTGTGTTCCATTGTAATGCACAGGGCTTGTTCCAGTATTTTAATACTAAGTCTGAATTGTGTCTGTCTCATTATATTCTTTAATTGTGTTATAAGTGCTACCATCCCTGATCCCATGCAGATCTCTCTTTGACAGTGGTCAGTGGTGTTGTGTGTACCGGGAGGGACTGATAGACAGAGAGACAAGGACTTCAGCTGCTGTCAGTAAAACAATATATATTTTTTAAAGAAATCACTACGCGCGTGCGACCGTGCGTCCACATAACACACTCGCCCCCCAACATTGTCGACTATAGCGCCGGCCCTGCAGTGTGTATGTGATTAACACACTATCTCCTGAGCATTTGTGGTTTCCCTCAATAAACAACCCCAGGCCACACGTGCCTGGTTTATGTTTACAATATAGAGTATGACCAAATGTACTAGGTATATTGTTGCTGTCAGGCAGAAATTTCTTCTTAAATGAATGCCCTACAAGATAATACTACAGCGTCACACAAAAGCATCAAAAGTAGCAGATCTATCTACAGTACAAGCTTTGATCTTGTAGATCTGCTACTTTTCCTATTTTTTTTATTGAAATCCTGAAAAGTAGGAGACGATATTAAAGGGAACTCTGGGATTGTCTTTTGGAACTGTTATCTCCATCAACTGATTCCGGATAAGCGGAAGGATATGGATGTATTATATTAGATTAGATTGCGGATAATTGATCCATTTTGATAATATAGTGAGTGATGTTTATTTCTAAAGATATATAGAGCTTTTTATTAGCCTTTATTGATAGAGATACTGTAGTAGACTGATAGGAAATGGGGAGAGAGAGATGGGGAGTGACACGCAGCAAAGGTTGTCGGGATCGGTAGTGGAACTGGCGACACACTGTCAGGTGGCATTAGCAGCCTATAGGTGCCAAGGCAGCTACGCCAGCCGCCTTGGCCAGCGAGATTTATTGTGTTATGAGTGGTCAATATGTCATTACTGCAGAACAGCAGAATACAAGATAAACACAAATGGCCTGGGCCGGCCTAGCAGTCCAGGCACCAAGGCTGGCAATCCAGGCTGACAGTGTGTTGCAGGTTCGATCCTGAAGATCATTTCTGCGCATGCACTGGCCATATATGGAGCGTCTTACTGGTAGTATTGGACTGTAGTAAATATAACTACTTAGTAACTTTACACCAGTGTCTTCCCCCCATCTCTCTCCCGAATTCCTGTCGACTTACTGTGTATCTATCAAAAATATATATATTACAAAAAAAACACAGTGCTGTATACTACTCACATGTGGAGTGGCCCCTTCCTGCCCATCTGGACTTGTACCAGATAGTCGCCCTATCCTCAAGGAGACGGAAATGTCTCTGCTTCTTCCAGGAACGTGACTTGACCTTCCTCAGCGTCGAGCCCGCCATCATCACCCTGAGGTCTTCATCATCTTGGAGACCTGGGCAGTCAGTTAAACAATGAATTAATTAATGAATGAATCAATCAATCAATCACCACAGAACATTGCATGTCACAAAAATGAACATGTAAGTGAATACAATTTGCTTAAGATATGATTCACTGCGTTGCAATCAGCAACTCATTAAACACTTTATGGTGCAAGATGTTAATCAGATGTCATCTGATTAACTGAAGTTTTAAATCACTTTGGTCTGTACAATCCATGTTTGTCTGGAATCCAACAAGTAAGAGGAGGCAGAGGACAGGGTGAGATGGAGGCAGAAGATTCGCTGTGCCGACCCCTAAAGGGAACAGCCGAAAGGAAAAAAAAGAAGATGCCTAAACAACAGCCTTTTATTTCAATATGGTATTGCTGTATAGCCTATACACTATACAGACAGTGCACACTCGATCTTCACAACAGTAATCTGTTACAGTTCCTGTGCACCTAGCCTATAAACTGTCATCTGAAAATTCAGTTTGAATCAATAATAGGAATGTTTGAATATATAGGATTCAGGCCTACTCACCTGAAGGATTCATCGCTATCCTTCACTTGTGCCAAACGGAATTTGCTGCCAAAAAAAAGGAAAAAGGAAAAAGTTCTAATATTAGGATGCTTTTCCGCCCTGAATTCAGCATGGCATGCATTTGTTCAGATAATACACCAGTGGTTTTCATCCACTGCAGTGACTGCACCCCTGACATTGTTACTTTATAGCACCTTATATAAACGGTATGTAAATATGTCAATATTTCCCAGTTTTCCCTCTGTAATACAATATGTCATGACTCATGAGGAATACTTGAGAGAATAACAGTTTCCATAAGATGGGTTTAAAATACTTAAACCCTTAACCCCATGCCATGACCCCATAGGGGATCATTCATGAGACCAGCATCAATTATCTTGGTGAAGAGACTTAATTGGTCTTGACTCTTCTTGGTGTAGGCTACTAGGCTATACTGTAGACTTAAAAACAATGATAACTGATCAATTCTGAGGCACCAGCTGTGTGTGATCAACCCTGATCTACACAGTCAGTAACAGCATTATGTTAATGTATATATACCGGTACTTCATGCCATTTACATTTACTTGGATATGCCTATAAATTATATTTAGTAAACGTAGGCCAATAGCTACTTCGCCGTACGACGGTGTCGCTCCGTTCGCCGAAGCTCACGTTGCGGTGCATGAATATGCTACGAGGCTACGAGTTGTGTCTGACTTCTACAGTAGACTACCTGAATCTCAGAAGAATCTGTCAGTGAGTCAGCAGCACCATACAGTCAGCATATCAACTCGACAACATCCATTACGATCGAGTCACGACCCCTAGTCATTAAAACCTTACACATAGCTACCCGGTACTATTGTTATTTTATTATTATGTTTTATTTGTATTTTATTATTTGTATTATAATAATAATATTATTATTATTAGGCTACTATTATTATGCTTAAATCCCTGGGAAGCTAACGTTAAACGTTAGCATAATAATGACTTTGCGTCCCTTAGTTAGGCTAACGCGGTATCCTCAAATTATGCCTATCCGGTGCACATTCAGCCTGTATTAAAGGGAAGGCTATACTTACAAAATATGAAGGTGCCTAAAGTCAGTGACATTTACCCGTCTGAAAGAATAAATAAAAAACAAACATGCATGCATTCGGGCTATCTCTTGGCTTTATTCTCCGTCCGCGTCTCTGCCAACTAAATAAATTCGTCTGCAGCTCACCCACAGTAGATCAGAAATCATTAGTAGCCGACTCTGTGTAATTAATACACACAGACTGTAATAATACCTACACCGATAAAGCTAGCAGCCATGATGCAAAAGTAGCCTGATAGGCTGACACTAGACTTCAACTGAGTTCAATTAGGGGTTCACTGACTGCCCTGGCTTGCTCATGACAGAGTCATGAGTGCCACATATACATGTATAACTTTCACTTTCAGATCTCGCACACATGGTTTTCCCTGCTGGTACGGGAATTCAGTTTGGGGTTTTAGGCAAATTCATAGATTTACATTTATGTGATTTATTGCTGGCAGCAATAAATCACATGGCGTAAATCTATGAATTTGCCGCACAGCCAAGTCTCTCTCTCTCTCTCTCTCTCTCTCTCCCTGTGTGTGTGTGTGTGTTGTGTGCAGCCACACGTGCACATATACATCACATTGATTAATATGTAAAGTAAGTATAGCCTCTAAGCCTTGCCTCATAGGGCAGGAGCCTATCTCCTGTTTCTGTAGCGTGAGGCAGCTTGATGTACAACTTAGTACAACCCCTGGACTGTGAGGCTGGACATGACGCAATGTCGCAGGGACATCCAATGCAACCCTTGATGCTGAGTGTCAAGCAGGGAGGCACTGGGTACCATTTAGAGTCTTTGGTATGACCCTGCCAAGGATCGAACCCCAACCTCCCAGTCTCAGTGCGGACACTCTAACCACAAGGCCACTGAGCTGGTTTGATTAATGTACAGTAGCCTATATATTCAGAATAAACAAGTATGCCAATAAAGCCAGCAGGTTTAATTGTGGTTGTAAAACTGGATCCTTTCATTCATTTCTATGTTGTACGATATGGAACGTTACATTTGTGCTTGGTGATGTTTTTGGCATCTGATGTGGTCAGTTTGCTGAATCACTGAAGAAAACCACAGACAATCAGTAGACCCAGCTGTTTCAACCCATAAATCCAACAGAAAAATGCAGAATAATCAAGTTTATGGTACTGTATCAGACGATGTTGGACAGGCTATGATATCAATTTAGCTGAACCTGTTATAATACATTTTACTAGGAAATAATGGTCTTGATTGTATTTCTCTTTATATATTTGCTAAAAAAAAGAGAGAGAGAATTAAATAGCAGCCACAACCTGCAGTGTTGCTGCGACTTCGAGCTTGTAGATTGATTGACTACGAAGCAATTTTGGAGGGAAGTCAAAGAGCAGACCAAATAAAATACAGAGCCCCTTCAAGTCAAGTGAACTGGGCTTAAGTTTAAGACAATTGGTTGCATTTTTACTTTTCATGGATTAACATTTGAGTAAATTCAACAGGTTATATCCCAAATAATGTATATTGTAATAGCATGAGTGTTGCAACATTCTGTACCTTTATTTTTTATAATAGCTAGCCAAATATAGAAAGTATTGTTTCCCAGCTGATCTAATAGGACCGTGGCATTTTAGAACATAATACTGAATTATCTCTATGGAACAGGGCTGGACTGGGACAAAAATTCGGCCTGGTCATTTTCGGGCGAATTTGGCCCAGACCGGCCCACCACAACCAGCGCACAGATAGTAGAAACTCTACCGCCCACTCCGTCGAGGCACACACAAACAAACAAGCCCTAATACCACCGCTTTTACAGAACAACATAAATGATACACACCAACAGACAACTCTACAACCCTTTGTTGCTCTCACAAGAATTCTGGCAAAAGGATTAAAGATAGAAGAGGGTTTTTTCTTGTCACTTTGCCGGCCTGTCAATTTTTTTTATTTCTTTTTTAATCATCATAACTTGAGCACCCCCCCCAGATATTGAGCTTGACCCAAAACTGTTTCTATTAGGTCTTTACCCACCTGGCCATAAGATTCAGAGTAGCGAACAAAGATTTCTGGATTTATGTTTACTACAAGCCAAAAGGGCTATAGCCTTATCGTGGAAAAAGATAGGCAAACCCAGTATTGCTCAGTGGTTTAGGGAGTTATCACTTATACTTTGAAGAATAAACAGAAGATGTTTGATAAGATATGGGGAAGGTTTATCCAATATATTACGGTTAATGATTTATCTTATTTAATGGTGGAAACTGAAATTGTCTAATTGTATTCTCTGTTGTTGTTACCATTCAAGTGCCATTATTTTATTATACTGTACTTATATATGTATGTACTATATGTTATTGTTTTGTTTTTTGTTTGTTTTTCATTTTAAGTAATTGTATTGTATTGTCTGTATTATGTATTGTTTTGTTGTATTGTCTGTTTGTCCAAAAAAGAAAAATGCAATAAATATATTGTTAAAAAATAAAAGAAAACTGTCGCGGCCCACCGGTAATATGACCGGTACGTCCTGTGGCCAGTCCACCCAGTATGGAAACACTTCTCAGGAACATGCTTAACTCAAGTGGAAAATGATAACCACAACATAGATTTGGCTATCATGGTCAACTGCAGCTATCTGAAAAAGGTTTGGCTATCATGGTCAACTGCAGCTATCTGAAAAAGGTTTTGTGGATGAATAACAATGAAATCCTGAAAAGAAAGTCTTCCTGTGGCCTGTGATGCCTGTCTCCATAAGTTCCTGTCTTGCTTTCCTTTAATTGTCCAAACGGATAGCCGTATAATCTAATGAACGTCTGTGTATGTATGGTCGTGTGTGTGTGTGTGTGTGTGGGGGGGGGGGGGGGGGGGGTTTCTGGGGGGTGTTCCCAATAACCTCTGATAACCCTCACTCCTTACAGCCCCCCCCCCCCTCTCCACACACACACACACACACACACACACACACACACACACACTAAGTGAGAATTACAAAATGTTTCCAGAGCTATGCAACTGCTATGCTCTGCTATGCCAGTGAGGCGAATGATAGAGGGAACACATTCATCATTTTTTTTGTTTTGTTCTAACACCACAACTGCGGCTAGCCACCACCATTTTCCACCACCCCTCCCTTTATATACTCTCTTCTTTTAAGTATATCATGCATTTCTATTTGGTGTCTTTCAGTCAAGTGAAAGTGTCAGACAGTGGAGTGAGGCTATTTTGTTTCTTGGGCAATCATTTGGTTATGCACTAGATAAATTAAACACACCCTGCTCCTCTGGCCAGATCATATGCTTTCAGAGTTATTTTGAGGACAATGATGAATGCTCCTGGACACTTGCTTTGGGGGAGATGAGTCACGCAGGGCTACATACTTAACTGGACACACACACACACACACACACACACACACACACACACACACACACACACACACACACACACACACACACACTTGCGTGCATGTATGTATCACAGAATAGACAAGTAAGTCATCAGGAGTGGCTTGCATTTGTAACACTGTATGTTTTCATTCATTTCTATGTTGCACGGTATGGAATGTTGCATTTACTGTTTGGTGATGTGAGTATGTTATGGTTCCCTTGTTCTTAACCAAGGCTATTTCTTTGTGCACACAAACCCAAACATAAAGTAGCATGCCCCTATTGCCCACTGGTCCAATAAACTCAAGTATCATAAGAATGATGATGATCCAGCCCTAGGAAGCAAGCAAGCTTTGCTCTCAGCTAATTGGAACCAGAGAGTGAAATATGAGACAGAATCAAAACAGCCAGCACAACTCCATCAACAGAAGAAACACAAAGGTCGTCAATGAATCACTGCTAAAACTTCAAAGATTCAAACCCAAACTTTGTATGTTTTAAAGGGGAAAGATCGAGTCGTACTTACCAAAAACGAAGGGATCTTACTATGTCTGAGCATGGAAGTGTTGCAAAGATTTCCAGAGAAGGCTATGCTGTGATAGAGAGCTCTCCCAGAGAGTGCCTCAGAATGACTGGGGGTGGTACCACCCTGTTTAGGCTGGTCTACAAGGTGGTCCAGAGTGGTGTGTATGCTGCGCTGGTGTATGTATGGTTGGTCCTATACTGAGCTCCAGACATTGGGAGTACTGCCTGGGGACTGCAATCCCAGCACGAAGCCTTAAGAGACTGGGAGCGTCCAAAGGAAAATCTGGCTCAGCCTCTCTCCACCCCACCAGGCTGGGACAGGGAAACTTGACTCCCAGTCAACATTGCTGCATGCTGGTACACTCCTCCCCCCCCTCCCAGCCTTCCTTCCTTCCTCTGCTGTATGGCCACACCCACACTCCCACAGTACTCCCATCCCTATTCCCTGCACCCTCCCTGGCTCTGCCTTCAAATAATTGCACCGCCTCTCTGCTCTGATCCAACTGGATTCTCCACTCTCCCTTGGTTGCTCGAAGGGCAGTGCCTCAAGCAGAATCTGTGTATTATGTATTAGACCAGATTACACAAGAGGACTGCGCTCATGTACATAATACATATAGGTACTTTATATGTGTGTATTTGTTTTATTTTTGTTTCGTCTGTGCTACGTTGATATACAGTTGTCATATTATATGAGGTTTTATTACATGTGTATAGTGTGTTTCCAACAGGGTTGGAGGGAGGTGTAGGTTATTGTAATCTGTTAATACTTTGCATGATGCATAATTTATATGATCTGAATTTTAAAAAACTTACAAAAGACATTTGCACTCGAGGAAAGTAATTAAGTAGGCATGAAGAGAGGAAACAAAACAAGTGAAAAGAAAATCAATCATATGTCTGGCATTATATGTTATGCTGCTTGACACTAGGATACCATTCTGTGTCAATTTAGTTTCTGCCTCTATACTGCGATGAAGAACAATATAAATGTCTGGTTGAATATCTGAGCATATATAGTGCAGTGTGTTTATCTACATTAAGTGGGGAGACCAATCAATGCTGATCAATAACACTAGAACATGCATGGCTATGTCATAGCCTATGTGCCAAATAATTTAGATAGATTATTATGTTTTTGTTCTTCATTTGCTCCATGTGCATTGCAAATATAAAGGCTGGGACAGCATTGACTTTCATGGCACACATTGATATGGAGCTATGGTGGTGTTTGGTCAAATGATTGATAGAGCATGTGGAAGTATTCACATTTTTCTGCATTATACATTTTTGGTTAAACAAGCCTAAATGCTAAATGCTGTCCACTAACATTATTTGCTGAGTCCACACAGTCCACTTCCTTGCTGGTCAATGGCTAGCAGCTTTAATTAATTAGATTTTGAGATATTGTGTAGAAGTACAGGAAAGGCCGGTCACCAAAATCAGTGGTACATGTTCATCCTTGAGGGAGATGGTTAGTATTTGAAATATGTATTTCCATTATCTTTGAGTATAGAAAATCACACCCGTGTGACACCCACTCTTATCATCATATCTCATTCCGGCCAATCACAATTTGCGTCCTCACTTTTGTCTCGTTTTTACGCAATGTTAAACACTCAAAAGTGGCCATTCATTGTCAATGGCATACAATGTTTGAGACAAAACAATAAGTAAATCTAATATTTATCCGAAAGAAGCAATATAGTTATTGTTCATTTTCAATTGGAGAACCGGCTAGTTCATATAATTAAATAGGACGCATCTTCCTTACATTATGCATGTTCACAGAGTAAGTTCCAGTTTACATCACCTGACAAGTATGTGACATGCAGCTCAGAACATTGAGCACACGCATCAGTGGTGTAAATCTAGGAGGTGCAAAGGATGTGCCTGGATGTGCAGGTTCATTATTGTTAATGTTCATTTTCAGTAAAGGTAATCAAAATGTTCCTAAAACGTAAAACATTATTATTATTTAATTTATTTGTAATACGTTTTTTGGAAAATGAAAAGCATCAGTGAAAAAATAAATAAAAACAAATGAAAAGGGTAATTAGCACCTCATGTATTAGGAAGGCAGTATGTGTCATCAGAAAAAAGGCTGTGTGTTTTCAATGAATCTAACATGGTTAAATGGAAATTGCAAGTTACTAATTACAGTCTTAATGTGATATTTTATTTGTAATCGCAAATTAACTAAAACAAACAAAAATGTTTGAAGGATAGATCCATTAATGATTACGATAGACAGACAGACAGTCCTGGAAATGCCAAAATGTTCCGTTTGACTAGAAAGAAAGAAAGAAAGAAAGAAAGAAAGAAAATTCATTCACTGTTTAAATGAAGTCAGAAAAAGGAAGCAGTATGAATTCATCTCAGAAACAAGCATCTCACCTGCAGTCCTCCACTCCCCCTGATGATAACATCCTGGCCTGCTGTCACAAAGACGTGTGTACCACTACCTTGTGGTTTTCCCGTTTCCGGTCTTCTCTTGTTTTGCGGCACTGCTCTAACTGTAACACATAGGGGTGCAAGCTGACAATTGAGCAATTGACAATTTATAGAGAATAGATGCACCATAATTGTATAAGTTTTTGAATGGTGCCTATCTTCTCCAATGAACAGCTATGTATGTATGTATGTATGTATACATGTATAGGAAGGGGGCGGGGCAGCTAAAATTAATATAAAATATCTAAATACTAACCTCACATCACCAGGCTTTTATCTAAAACATTTTTAAATTGAAGTATCCCTTTAAGTGTATTTTGAACATACACAACAAATGTATTTTAAATATACATTCTTTGGTATTTTAATAATGAAAACCTCCTAGTTTGACACGTCACATGCTACTTAAAGCATAATCAAATTTAGAAATGTTTGTCTTATACAGTATACCGGTAGGTTCTTGGCCAAATGGATTTGGCCGCTGTTGCGACCCCGAAGGTCTCTGGTTCGGTCACCCTAGCTAAATCATTAGAGCATATGCATATGCCCTGTGCAAAATTTGGCGCTTTTAGACGAATTCATGCAAAAATATTCCTAAACTCCTCCACTATCGGCCTACTGCCACCACAATGTGAAACTGAAATGTCCTGACATCTTCCATTAAAGTGTGTGAATCTCACTGGTTTCAAAACTGGCCTGGAAAAATCATCAGATTTTAATTGCAATAGAAAGGAGGTGTCGTTCACTGCCGCCGGGAAATATTGTACAATTATATTTTACATTTGCATGTATTAATGTGTTAATGTGTTTTCAACTGGTGGTTCGTGGACCACTGGTGGTCTGTGAAGATATACAGTATATTGCATGTGGTGCCTGACCATGCATTTAGTATGTAGGATAGTATTACAGTATGTAGGCGTATCCACAGAAAAGGGAGAGGGAAACTGTACCTGTGTACCAGATTGCCTGTTTTAGTCACCATGGAAAGGTGCCCATAATCAATGTAACTGACCTTTCACCTTCACCTCCATTTCACCTTCCAGCCAAAGCAAAGCAAAGTTCTTTGTTTACCCAGGGAAGTGGACTAAGCTCGAGATGCTTGTTTACAGCCACACCCTGCCACTGGTCCTATTGTCTCCTTTGCAGTTACTTCACAGGTGGGAGTGATCCTACAGTACACACACAGAAAACAGTAACAGATGAATGTCCATGCAGTCTTTGATCCAGTTTGAGTGTTATTTATTGAACAGAAGTGAGCAGTTTAAATCATAAACATACCAGTTACATTGAATGGTTCTTTCCTTTATGTCTGTTTGTTGTGGTTGTCGAGTGCTGCTGAGTGCTGAGTGCTGCTGGTAGGAACGGTTTGGCACCCCAATCCCTGTGTCTAGCCCTGCTCAGTGCACCTGTGTCACTTTATAAATGCACATCCAGTGCTGTGCTTCTCAAGCCCGCCACCAAGTGGTCAAAAATAATACTGGAAATAATCTAAATAATGCCTCTCTTCTAATGGTTCCTACAATCATTGTCACCGCTGAAGTGCCCTTGGACAAGGCATTGAAACTCTACGATGAAATGTTCTATGAGCAGGGCCTGGCTGTAAACAAGTTCTTGAGCTTAGTCCAGTTACCCTGGGTAAACATAGTACCTTTCCTTTCCTTTTGTCTGCTCGCTCACTTCAGGGGAAAAGGCACACTCAACTCAGACAAGGTCTTTAAGGGTTCAGTCTGCTGACTAGCTTCTTCCCTAGTTTGTAAAGTGTGTATATAAATACATTTAAACGTCAGCGTTTTCCCTATTGACTGCATAAAATATTGCGTACCATCCTAATGTACTCTTGAAAGCTGGTTCAACTTCATAATTACATTAGATTGCACTTTCCTGTCAGGAAAGCCGACAAAACACAATTTATACACTTAAGCACAGCTCATCTGTGGATCCATTTTGCTCACAAATGCAGGGTTTGGTAGTGAATCTTCATTTGAAGCCGGCATACTGGCATACTTGTTCAAGGGGATAAATGGAACCTTACTCACTAATGTACCGTTTGAAGTAAACAGATCGTTGAATGTAGTCTGAGCACTCCATTGGTGCATGTGAGAATGAGTGAGGCATGTTGTCAGCATACTCAATGATCAAAATACAGTAAAAGAACATTTGCATTCACCTTTGCACTTTGCAGCTACAGAATAGTGATTAAACATAGACATACATGTACAGCTTGGAATTGGAAAGAAAAATATTTTTTATTTTGATTCTTATTTCGAGAGCAGAATTATTGGCAGAAAATGTGGTATAAAAAGAAATACAGCTGTCCAAAACCATATATCAACCTTTTATACAACTGCATATTTGTGTACACCTCCATTATCTTTAAGGTTTCTGCACAACCATGGTTCCATGCTTGAGCCCAAGTCAGACAAGTCCTGTTAATGTCTCTATGAGAGCATCGTTCTGAGGTTTATGACACATGGAGACTGACATAATCATAATGTAAATTATACAGTCTGAGACTCCCATTATGTTAGTCTGCCACTATTGAGGTGTGCGCGTGAGAGAGGGAGACAATGGCCCCAATTTGAGGGTACCAAGTGTTCTCCAAATAAAAGGGAAGGATATTTATTTTGACGGTATTTTTCTGGTTATGGCAGTCACTGACACAGGAGTAGAAAAATATGTACATCGTCAGTGGAATACTGCTGACAGATTCAAATCAGCATGCCACATCCACAGTGACTGTTCGGTTCACAATTCGCTGACATGAGATGTCATATGAGCCTGTGTTGAACTGGGAGAAAACACTATGGGGTAGTTATTAAATTTAAGTGCGTGTGAGAGAGGGGGGGAGTGTGTGTTGAGTGCCGTTTCAGAAACCTTGTATCTCCATATTTCAATGTTTTTTCCCCAAAATGAATGTCCTACTTCCTTATACTAGTCAGTGTCACACTTGTGTATATGCTTTTTGTTTTGTTTTCTTTTTAAGTGGTTAAGTGTGTCTGTAGGTTTTAAAATATTAATATTGAACCAATTTAAGTATTAACAAGAGCTTGAGATTATTTATTTTTTTACATTGGATCAATTGGAACATGGGTTCCTTTCCCCTCAGTCTTCTGAAAAGTAGCAGTTTTGGACATACAAGGTTTCCACCCGACAGCACCAAAATATAAAACCAAAGGTCAGTTTACACCACTTACAATAGTGTTTCCAATTATTGATTCATAATATTATTTTTAATCAACATGTTGCCTTTTCTCTAGCAAATAGAAATCTTAATACTATAGCTACAATGACATTTTAGACAATTTATTTATTATTAGTGCAGAGGAACTTGACTGGCCTGCATAGAGGCTAACATTTTCCACTATTCTGGAATGGCTTCCCACTTTCCTATTGAGCAGTTATGCCAATGCTTGATTGTGCAATCAAGGATTGGCATAACGACTAAATTGGGGGGAGGGGGAAATAAAAAAAACTCCCAAGCACACCATTGTCTAGAATGTCATTGTAGGGGCTCACATCAACTGTTAAGAGCACATACCACACAAATAGGGCTAGTACTTTACACAGCTGGCTCGAGTTCAAATCAAACCCAAGGCTCATTTCTTCATGCCCAGTCCCTCCCACACACACCTTTCCTGTCTGTCTGTTCAGTCTCTATCCAAACAAAGCCAAAAATTCAGAAACATAGTCTCACCAACCAATCTCCAGTCTGCAATGCCTTTTCACTTCAGCTTTGCGTAGCTATGTAATAATGGCACTAATTAGGGGTGATCACACTGAGACACTTTGCTAGAAACGCGTTGTAAGCGAAACCATTTTCTTATGGTATAGGGTGCCTGATGTGGCACTCCTCTCTTGGGACAATGTGTCACATTTCTAGCGGTTTTTAAACTTGAACTTTTAAAATACTATTCCAATTTGCAACACTCCTTCCTGTTTTGATGCCTATAGATACAGCAGGAATGGTAGGAAAATGCATAAAGGATATTAGACTCAAGACTAAATTTCTACTTGAATCCATTTTCATTGATTATATATTTACTCGGTTATGCATGCAGGTCCACTCCATAGACGACCAGCAATGTTTTGCTCTGAACGGTTTCGCTAAGGCGTATTTGAAGCGTCTCTAACTGTAATCACCCCCTTAGAAACACTCATTACAAAAGGTGTCCATCCATTGACCTTTGGTCATATAGGGTATGTGTATGGGTAACAGTTTGTGCATTGTCAATATGCATCCACATCATCATTGTGTGGCGAGAGGGATGCCACGGGCGTCTGTGACCTGGCCTTCTTGAAGGTTCTTTACCAGCTGGGCCAGCCAGCGCTTGGTGGTGGTGTCGTCCTTTAGCACCTGGGCAAATGTACTGTCCTTCAGCTGGTCTGGCAAACACTGGCGCAAGGCTTCTCTGGCTCTGTCCAAGAAAGAAAGACAGACAGTGTCAATGCGTCCAGAGATCAAAGTGCATTCTAAGTAAGACATTTCAATATTATGTGCTTTTTCTGAGTATTCTGAACATAGTCAGACTGTTTTGAATTACAATTTTGTATTTGTAGTGTGTATAGTCTGTGTCTCATAAATTATGGTTTGCATCAAAACATTCCGCACCAATGTTACAGCTCTAGGACAAATTCCTAGAGTAATATGAATCATGGATACAATGTATCCATTAAAACCGGGAAAGCATCCGTGTCATTTTAGATTGATGCGTTTGCTATATTAAAAAATAGCATATATACAAGCTCACCACGTGTGAGAACTGAGAACTACTGATTTAGAAGGCATTTGTATTATCTGCCTCAGGTCTTAATGTGTTAACCCATTTTGGGCGGTAACCCCTTTTGGTGTTTGCATTATGTTATGCTTTAGCTATTGGAAAATAGCAGATCTACATCTGCCTATGCCATAGCGTGCCACGATACGAGCTTGTAGGTCTGCTATTTTTGAAAAATTGCAAAAATGTTATGCAAATCTAACGTTTTTAACTCAAATCTTTGCTTCTAAGAGGTTCCCAAATACAGAATTCTGGGGCTCCTTGACATGAAATAGTTTGAGAACCACTTATATAGAAACATGGGTTTTTCAGAAAACTGTCATGATTTAGAAGGCATTTGTAGAATCGTCCTCCGGTCTAAATGGGTTAATCACCATTGACATAAACTCTTAAATCAAAGTTCAACCGTTCAGAGGGAAACCAGGTTAGAGCAGAGAGGGCAGGACACTACAGCAGCATGGAAGGTTGAAGAAATACTGTACACTAGCATGGTGACAAAACTAACATTGCACGCATGGCTGCCTCCTAGTGGCACAATAACACCACCTCAATCAGATGAGCAAATTCAGCTTGAGTAACGGTTCTACCTGAGATTATCTGAGAGGCGGAGGTAGCAGCGCACAACGTGCTTTAACAGACGTGCAGATGGCTCTTTGGAAAGCTGAAGCACCATTTTCCCCTGTAAAGAAAAAGAAAGAACCAACAGATCAAACATACAGTAGGTACCTCGCCATCTGTATCGCTATCACCATATATATATGTATCACTTCAGCAGTTGTGATATTTTATTTTATATTTAAATAGGGTAGGCTAAATAAGCTTTTAGCTTCAGCCTACACCTTTTTGGACCGTTTTAAAAAATTGCCTTAATGCTATGTACTGTACTACAACAACTACACTGTCAAGTTGGTGCACAAAGACTAAGGCATGCAAACTGACTTTTCCACAAGCCGTTCTGAAGTATGGCTGTCACAATCACAAAATGTTTAGTTGACAGTTAATTGTCATACAAATAATTGTGATTAATGATTTAATTGTGTTTTTGGCATTACACATTTGACAAAAATACAAAAATAACCACCGCTCATCTGCTGAAAAAGACTTAAGGGAGGTGCTAGAGCCACAAAGGTAGTATAAGAAAAAATAAAGGGAAGCTCCGCACTCAGATCTGCGCATAATCAGATTTATTAGCAAGCTTTCGGTCTACTGACCTTCTTCAGGCCTGAAGAAGGTCAGTAGACCGAAAGCTTGGCATTACACATTTGAAATGATAAATAAAAAATACATTTGTTTGCCTTTCTGGCTTTGTAAACCCAAATTTCACAGATTTGCCAAACTTAAATTTGCCTATTTAGTTTATATATCACAAACCTATTTTCAAGCATAATGGCCCATAATGAAGAGTAGTGAATTATGACATTTTTGCCAAGTTCATCCAGCTGTACTAATGAATGGATATTCAAATGATTATGCAAAAAATAATTGCGATTAGATCAAATAACTGCAGTCGATGCGATTATGTGTAATAATCAACAGGCCTACTTACAAGGATCATTGCCACATGGGAGAAGCGCTCATATGTCTGACATATGTAGGCCAGCCCTGTGTCATCCAACAGGATCTTCTGCAGTATGAAGGTAGCAACCTGTAGTGAAATGTTCATCAGTTACACAACAGTAAAGGCAAAATGGTTATAGAATGGAAACGGAAGAAGTAAATAGTTGAGTTATCGTCTTTGCTAGTGTACACATTGACAAACTAAATATTCTCTTTCCAAGGAAATGGAGAATCAGAGAATAAGTTGTATATCATGGATGATATTAAAGGCACTGTTTGAAGGAACATTGACTTATATTATTGTCCTGTAATGTCTTGTCGAATGTCATGTTTTTATATTATGTGTGGAGCCCAGGAAGATTACCGGTAGCTGTTGTTATGCACCAGCAAATGGGGATCCTAATAAACTCAATAAACATCTGAAATAGACACTTACTGTTTTCGAGAGTTCGCTGCCTGACTCCATAATGCGTAGACAAAGTGGGATGATTTCAGTGGTGAGGAGGAAGTTAATCACTTCTTGTTCATCGGTTTTAACCAGTGCACCTATTTTCAAGAAAGAAATTACAACTTTATGTCACTCTACTGAATGAGTGACTGAGCTAAAGGTTTTGTGATCAACCCACAATGTATTTTTTTCTATAAATAAATAAAAATGAACACACGTACAAAGCTTTGTGTATTATGATTCATATCCAGTACAGTACTCAAAAATGGAAAATGAGAGTATTATATTAAGCACAGAAAACAGTGGGCAAGAGCCAGGGCTTCCAAACAGGCCTCAAAAATATAATACAAGAGAGAAATATTTATACAAGCTATAAACTCCTCACAATATCCTCACAGTAAGTGGCATTACTGGCTCAAGTGACATTTCAGTTACTTTGTTCTCCAATTATAGCTATAATAATTCATATTATTTTTTTGCATCTAAGGAACTTCCCAATATTCTATTTTCAATATACTGTAATGCTACTCTAGTTTTGTGAAAGAGAATACTTTACCTATGACACCTAGGCTGGTGAGGCGCAGGTACTCAAATGGTCTTGTCTTGCTCACTGTGTGCAGGAAGGGGTAAAGGAAAAGTGGAATGTGAGCAGCAAGAAACGCCGACCTAGGGAAAGACGTACAGTATATATTCATTTGAACAAGATATCACAAATACCTCATTTACATTTATTTTTGTTTTTTCATTAATTTAACTGCTGCTAATTTCCCATGTCTACTGTGATCACTCTCATACCAACCCCCTAGGGGAGGGTTTAGAGTAGACTATCATCCTCATCCTCTGATATACATGGGTGGGGTCCCCAAATTCTTTTCATTGTGAGGAATAGAGCGGTGCAGTCTCGCCCCCTTTCATGACAACGATCGGCCCAGAAGAGATTTTCCCAATTAATTTGTCCCATAGACGTTTAAAAAAGTATTTATTTAAAGACCTGTAAGCCTCGGACAAAGCCAACACAATTTTTGGGGCCGAACAAATAATTAGAAAGAAGACAAACAAAGAAAGATGTTGTACCCCTTTACCACACACACACACACACACCTCTGTCGCTCTAATGAATTAGTCTCATGTCCAGCAGCTGCACCTATAGTTTCTCCCAGCAGCTTTGCTCAGACACATGACGTAAATTCTCCATTCGTCGTCAATGGGAATTTAATGTTTGTGTTAGGACAAAAACTACACTATAACTGAATCTAGGAGTCTAGCGCCCCTCAAAAATAATAATTTGAATCCTCAACAAAATACATATATGGCAAGCACATAAAGAAACGAAACTGCTAAACAATGTTCCATGGTCCCCAATCTCCCCATCATTACAAATTATTCTGTACCTGGTTTCAGGGTGTGAGGCCACACACTGAAGAAGTGCCAAGGCATTGCAGACTCTGTTTGATTGGTGAGCGGTCAGTGTGGGAGGGTTTATCGAAGGATAAATGTTCACTATTTCCTAAAGAAACGAGAAACAAACATCTTGAAAAATTATATATGGTAATTAACAACTTATAGCTTCTAATTGCAAATTCCTAACGTGCAGCCATAACATTCAAATATGGAGACACTTCTGTCAGTGTCATGAACCCTGTCTGCCGAGTGTCCTGGAGGAGTGAGGATGACATGGAATTCAGTGGGGGTCAACTAAAATTCCACAACATTTCACGCCATATAATTTTAATAAAAAATAACATCTGCGATTCTGCACACCAGAATGCTGGTCCCCTTGTGGGTATGCTTATTGGTAACATGAGGCTTGAAACCTTACCAATAAAAATACCCACAGGACTCAGGAGCAGCATTCTGGTGGGCGAATTTTATTTGTTATTTCATGTTCTTTTTTTAATCCAGCCTAGCAGGACAAAATGTGCATGCCTTGCCCTTAGTGACACACACGTTTACATTATAACTTATAGCTGATGGATTGGGAACACAGACACAGGTCCGTCCGTACCTGTAAGAGGGCAGCAATGGTACCACAGGAGTGCCAGAGCATGGGTGCCAGGTCTGGCACGGACTCCCGTTTCTTGCTGAGCTCCAGCAGGGCATTCTCTCTGGTCTCTGGGCTAGACAACTCATTGATCCATTGGTAGATCTTCTCTCTGTCCACCTGGGCCAGGGCTGTGGTTACAGCCTGTACACGAAAACACACACGTTTGTGGCATGTAATTATTTTGAACCACGAGTATTATATTATACCCATAATAATAATACACAAACAACGCAGAGAAACATGTAAGACAGTTTATTTAGCCTAGTTTCCACTCACTGCTCCTGTAGCCAGCATTCTGTGCAGCGCCTGGATATGGTCCCCCGGAGGTTGTTGAGACCCTATTTTAAATCTCTGCCCGAACAGCAACACAGCTTTACACCTCACTATTTTAAAGGTGTTTACGTTACAGTAAAAAAACTGATTGACTGCAACAGACACACGCCAAAGCAAATAACTATGGCTAACGTTAGCTGCTTGCTAAGCCCAACAACACAATGCTAACAGAAACGCGCGCGTCTAAATCGGCAAAGAAGACATTTTACCGTATATTTCCCCCAGCTTGTTACACAAATGTCTTCTTTTTGTAATTAATTCATTGAGATATATTAACCCAGCTTAAATAACGCAGTCACGACTTTTTGTTTTGTTCATATTAGCAAAGAAAGAAAGAAACAACCAGAGGAATAGGATACCAACATGTAAATTATCCCATAGGTCGTAGGGATATACTCGCGCATTCGCACTGTGATTTGCTGGTTTATTGTCTGCTCAACCAATCACAGCGGCCCGGCCTTCCCGGTTATGGGATCCAGTGTAGAAAATAGCCAATCTACACGCTCACAATGCGTTGCATCCGCGACGCACGGTTAGCTTGTAGATCGGCTATTTCTGGGCTTTATATTGAGTTTGTGCTTTAAATGTACTGTAATTCTGCAAACTGTTAATAAATATTTCAATCAATCAATCAATCAAAGGACCAACTCCCATACAGTAGGTGGCGGTAGGTATGCTCCCACATGGTTGCAACTTGCAACCACAACCCGCCAGATTCAGAGCGAAGACGACCCGGAAGATAATCATTTAGATTAGCATCAGGAAGCATTAGCTTTAGCATCTTCTTGGTGTGTAAACTAAAACTACTCTCGGGTAAGAAAACACCAAACAAACACTACAACTGGTTTTCATTCATCACAAAATGTGTTTAATTAAACATTCTAACCGCGGGCTGTTCCCGTTTGATAATAATAACAACAATAGTGTTGTTGTAGAACTACAGCCAACTGGAATCACACTGACGTTCATTAAAGTCACACTCTTATAGCTTTAGCATGGTAGCATTAGCCGCCAGGGTGACACAAAAAGACACATGGCTGTTGTGTTTCTGGGACAGTTTGTTAACCAACAATAAGTTCACTGTCTGCAACTATAGCTGTCAAAACCTGAGATAATTAATAAACCTGATTGTTTAGTTTGTTTGGGTTCATTGAGTGATTCACTCAGTGGTTCTCAGTGGTTCTTCCCAGCAGGGGTCCTTGAGTTGGTTCCAGGGGGTCCTCAGCCAAATGACATTTTCAATACATCTATGAGAGTATAAATATTAGTCAATATTATGCCATCAACCACTTTAACATAGCATTGATTGCTTTTTGTAGAAAGAAAGCACAGGAATGTACAGTTCAATACAAGTCCAAGATCCTCTTAAAGAGGATTTAAAACCAAGAAAGTATGGCTTGTTTACATTAGGGTCCTTGGTATTCAATTAATGAGAACATTGACGTACAAATATACAGTACTATGCATAAACATGCAACATACATGCCATTTGAATATACATGCTCGCACCGCAACTGTGGTGTGATCTTTTTGATCGGCTAGTTATTTTATTTCTTCCTTTATTTTTGGAAATTGTTTTAACAACCTACATTTGGTATGGTGGTCCCTGGCATAAAATGTGTTTCAGATGTGGGGGGGGGGGGGGGGGGGGTCTGCGTCTGCAGGTAAATGTATTTCAGATTGGGGTCTGCAGGTAAATAAATTTCAGATGGGGGGGGGGGGGGGGGTCTGCGTCTGCAGGTAAATGTATTTCAGATTGGGGTCTGCAGGTAAATAAATTTCAGATGGGGGGGTCTGCATGTTATTTTGGGGGTTCCTTGACATGGAAATGTTAGAGAACCACTACTGGATTAATTGACACTCAACTATGTGATGATGTGCTCACAACAGCTGGATTAAACAGCACTGTATGTAACATTGATTGCACATGTTTACATAACCAAGAAAGTATATATATATTTTCCAGTCATCAGTAGTGTGTGCTACTGCTCTGCATCAATGTTGATTTTGACAGCACATTTTGATTTAGTTTTGGTCATAGCCTTTATTTATTTTTAAGTGGAGCAACCACTTTATTAAGTAGCTTTATGTGTGCCTGGCTGGCTGTGTCTGAGCACGAAAATAGCATTTGGTTGGTTTTCAAAACCAAGTGTCACTGTTGTGCAGCCTAACACACACATACATGTTAACTGTATATAGGATGATTTCAGGTCTATCAGTACATTACAGTAGAGTAGAGGGACCCCCTGGGGACCCCCACACGATAACTCTGTCATTTCTTGACCGTTTCGGACGTGGGGCAGCACCCTGGGTGCATTCCTGCAGGTCTGGAAGACGGGGGAAGAACATGTGAGGGCGTATACTACCCTAGGAGACACGGGGAGAATATGTGAGGGTATACTACCCTAGGAGACACGGGAAGAATATGTGAGGGTATACTACCCTAGGAGACACGGGGAGAACATGTGAGGGTATACTACCCTAGAGTAGAAGACGGGGGGGGGGGGGGGGGACATGCAAACTCCTAGCGAGGGGGAAACGGCTCATTTCATTGAATGAACGATTCTATTCACGCTCACGGCAATGATCCGATTCAATGATTCGATCACGTTCACCGCTCAGTGGCACTTCCGGTCCCTGCAGCTCCACACAGATGGTCATACAGTAGGACTTTGATCTTCTTTTTTTTTTGTTCAAATTTTTTTAATTGACTAAATCTACAATGCCAAAATCTCATGTCAGTTCCTCCTCCAAATATTTTACAATCTGACAGTCATCTAAACACATATCCACTCCAAAAATGCATACATGCCAAACTAATTAATAATAATTGTGAAGACTCAATATTTTGTAAATGCATCACACTGACGAATCGTTAGGATATCTCTTGAGTATATATATGGGCAATTGAAAATCGTTCAAATAAAAACAATATAACATATTTACAATGTTACCGTTGTAAAGGTTATATCATTCACATTTAAACAAGTGCACTCATTGTTAAGACACATGAGCGTAATGATTAATTACTAACGATGGTTTAATTGTGTTGCACTGCAGATGGAGTCTCCAGAGGAAAGCAACTCCAGTCCTGACCAGCGACAACACACTGGTCAGTATAATGTCCCTCTCATAGTAGTAAGGAGCCGTGTCCACATGTCATCCATGTATTTCTATGGTAAAGACACGCGGCGCACTCCCCTTTTTTGGGGGGCTTTTCTGCCTTTATTGGGTAGAGCACAGTGAAGAGTGAAAGGAAACGGGGAGAGAGAGAAAGGAGTGACACGCAGCAAAGGCTGTCGGGAATCGTTTTTTATTTATTTTTTGGGAGAGGTGATAATAACATTTTGACGTCATTCCCAATGTCTGACGCCTTTTCCTCGTACGCCCCTGCACTCCCAGATGTCCTGACGTCCCCAACTAGTTCGGAAATCCATTTATTCTCCTCTATGTCTATCCCTTCATCTTTTTCCTCTCTCCTCACTCCTATCTGCATCCACTTTTTACCAGACGGTAGAATTCCATTGTATAATACTAGAATTTCGTGCGCGCTTCGCGCGCACTCATCCCAGAGCTACTTCGCCACGCACTATGGGAAGAAATAAATGGCGGGAGTTGACTCCACATGTAGTAACGGATGGGTTATTGGAAATGTACCATTGTTTTGTCCTGAATATTTCCACAGCCTAATTACTAAAGGATTGTGACTGTGGGACAGACATACAGTCTGACATACAATAGGCTACACGTGTGCACAGTGAATAAACAATGACCTATATGCCCAGAGTTCTTAAATTAACATAGTTGGATTTTAACAGAAAGACAATGCCATAAATCAGTCAAAGTAAGTGACAGACTCAACAGTAGCACACAGCATGCAAGGCAGCGATGCATGCATGCAAACATGTTTGTCCAGCTGAGATTTAGTGTCTCCATCTCTCTGTGGAAGAGGTTGCACATGACCTGTACGGCCACACTGACACAGACACAAAACAACACCACGCTGTTTGTCCAGTTGACCCAAATCAACACCAATACCTAGCCTGTTTGTCCAAAACACAGTATCTGCTGGCCACGTTTCTACTTCGCCACAACCTAATGTTAGTAACAAATGTAGGGGAGAGCCGCCAAGGTTGTAACGCTTCACGGTTGTAACATGGACGTTATATCTTGATTGGTCAACGCCACCATGACGCCATCGCGTCAGTATGTGTACAGCAACGTACTCTACGTGGCCAGGAAGTTTGAAGTGTTTACCTTCAAAATGCGTATAATTTTACACCTGGAGTATATGTGTGCTACAATTTTTGTCTTTGGTGTTGGTGAATAAAAATCCACATGGATGTGTTCATGCTTATGTTCTTCATTAGTTTGCATCGTGTTTAGACGGAATTCACGTTCATTCTGGTCTGTAAGCAACTGCAAAGAAAACTTGCAAAAGCGGGTCATTTGTAACATGTGTTACAAATGGTCCGCTTCCATTCAATGCGATATGTAATATTTACATATTTGACATATTGGCCAATATTATATGTTCTGAAATTGTATTGTATTGTGTAGTGTATTCTAAAAGTAGTTTAGGGTTGTATAACATTGTACAACTCAATCAATCAAACGTTTGTTTAATCAATGTATTGCCCCATTGAAAAAAAAGAAAAGGCCAAACTGGTACACCCGATACTATTTAATATTTCCCTTATGTTTGATATTTTCTTATCACATCCATGGTATGAAAACAATGCTAAGGAGTTGCTTCAATGAAATATAATTGCTTTAAGCTGAAAACGGGTTATTAGTTATTATGTGTAGTGTAGTGTAGTCAACATGTTAAGGCTCATACACACTGCCCGGTATTTGCTGCGATTATGCTTTCGGGGAGCATTGTTGGCGCTGGCCGACAAAAAACCCTGATCTGACGTTAAGTGGTGCCCAAATGGTAGATCACGATCTACAAAGGCTTTGCAGGTAGACCACATGACATGGCAGTAAAAATATATATAATTTTAATTTAAAAAACGATTTTTGCATCTTCCGCTTTAGATGACCTGAGATTACTTGAGTGATTGACATAAAAAAGGGCCTGTCAGCTCAAACACACAATGCAATACTTGTTGTTGCTTACAATCATCAGTAGCAAAGTCAAATACCAACAAAAATAAAAGCCTACGATTTGCATTTCCCCCCCTCTATTTCCCATTCCATGTGCATTTGTCTTATATGTAGCCTATATGAAAGGCCCCTCAATTACATTTTGTCACTATTTTCAGCAATGGGATGATAGTTTTATTTGGTGGGTATGTTGAGCTGGTCGTTTTGAAAGTAGCTCTCAAGTCGATAAAACAAACTAACATAGGCTACTTCTCTATAAGCAGAATCATGAATAGGCCTATTTAATTTATACAAAAGGAGAAGAGAGAGAGAGAGAGAGAGAGAGCAATGTGTTTGTGGCTCAAACTGTGTCTAATATTGTTTTAGAGCAGTGGTTCTCAAACATTGTCATGGCAAGAGCAAAGGAGGCCCAATATTTTTTCAATCTACAAAAATAATCCCAAAATGGCTGATAAATTAAATTACATTACTTACTAATCGCTTATTTGGCAACACTGGCCAGCTTTTTGTTGCAGCTCCGTGGCTGGGAGTTGGGAACTTTCTGTTACAGTTAAATCAATGTAAAAGTACCACACAACTGAAAAGTTGCGCGACTGTGTCCGCAAGTTAGAGACGTGTGTGGCTATAATGACGCACAGCTGTTATGTAATCGCGCGTCTCTAAATTGTAAGCGTTTGTGTGTGTGTGTGTGTGTGTGTGTGTGTGTGTGTGTGTGTGTGTGTGTGTGTGTGTGTATATATACATTCCGTCGGTAATTCCCTGTAGGCTTCACGTGAATAATGTTGTGTGCGCGCGTGCGGAGAAATAGTTATTTAATGAATCGCATGTTGGTGTGTGTGTGTGTGTGTGTGTGTGTGTGTGTGGGGGGGGGGGGGGGGGCAGTTGGCTGTGTGGCGAAAATAGGCAAAGTGATCGGTGTAAGGGTGATATTTCGGCACAATCCGATTAATGAGAAAGAACAATGTTGATGTAACTAAGGGAATCGTCGAGTCATTTATTTTGTAAACAAAGAGATTTAGATGGAATAAGCGAAATAGCGATCGTATAATTTCTCCCCCTCCTTCTTTCTCTCATCAATGTCCTGCGCGAGATCAGATTCTGTGCTGCGCGAGATGACATTGTCAAGCTAGGGTGGGGGCGGGCCTGGTACACACACACACACACACATGCACGCACGCACACACACACGGTCGCCTGCAGACCCAGCTCCCAGCGAGTGCTGCTGCTGCAAGCAGTGAGTGTAGAGTAGGCGTGGCGCAGCATTAGAAGGGCGCAGCAAATACGACATTGAGGGGTAGAAACCATCCCGGGCGCGTGGTTCATGTAACATGTGTGTCACTGTGAAAGACTGGCCCCATTAAGTGAACGTAGTTGGCGTAGTAGACGCCAACATGACGATTTTGGTAGACGCCAACATGACGATTGTGACGTAGGCTGTTGACGTTGAGCAATAACAGCGTGTTTCATATAAAAGTAATATTTGCAGAGTAAATAAGACACTTGAACGGCTTAAAAATAGCCTATGTCAGTTCGGGGAGCGTGCCGAATTTATTTTGCATATAGAGATGTGTGGTGAAAGTGTGGTTCGGTCGGAGATAGAGCACAAAGAATGAGTATGGGTACCACTTCTCACTTGTATATATAGATGTTTAATTTGATAGTGAAGTATGAACGTTTGGACCCCAGGAACAGTAGTCTTCACTCACTGTAGTGAGGACTACTGGGGATACCTAATAATAAACAACAAACCCATTACCCGTCTTCCTCCGTGAATAAATGGCTCTCTGTGCAGGCTTAGAAGAGGAGGCCAGCCCACAGAGCGATGGCTCCCGGTCCCCCCCAGAGAGAAGGCTCAGAGAGAGAGCCCCGTCGTCGGACCACACGCCCAGAGCCTCTCCCCCCCAGGCTAGTCCCGGACAGGAGAAGAAGCCCTCCTCCTCCTCTTCCTCCTCCTCTGACAGTGAGAGTGACAGTAGTGACGAAGACGAAGGAACGATGAGGAGGATAAGGAGCAGCGTGGCTCAGATCAAGGTGAGGTCCGTCGTCGATGTAAGAGAGCAACACTTGTCAGAACAACGGCTGGACTGGACCACTTCTAAAGTGCACAGATGAAAGTTCTCAGACGCCACGATTGATATTGATCATTTAGATTAGAAGCCAAAGAAAAACGTGGGAAAAAAGGCAAACAGTTTATCTACACTCTCTCAATGCGTCTGTGTTCTATTTTTAGCATTTGTAGTGGTCAAACTAGCAATTATGTTCAGAGAATCTTAATGCCTATTTTGGATGTTTGATTCCAAGTTAAATCCTCAGTCTGTGATTTATTCTCCTGGTTGGTGGTAGGTAAAACAGCACGGACAATATTACTAGTACATTATTGTTACATTATTGTGTTCACTGTTTATAGGAGGGCTCCTTTTCACAATGTTTCACAAATTGCACATTAGGATTTAGGCCATGCAAACATTTCCAGTTATGAGATTTTTTTTTTGCTTTAGTCCATGAGTTGGACTCTAGTATTGTAGTCTCACGTAGCCTGAGATAGGAAACCAGCTGTTAAAGAAGAATCACATCCATGTGAAGTGAGTGAGCACATGGATTGTTGGTTTACTAGGAAGTAAAACGGGAGTGCAATTTGCAGGCACTGAGAGGTATCTAGGGCTGTGGTTTGCCTCCTGCCCTATGGTCCTCCTACGTCTCACCAGACTATAAGTCTGTGTGGTGTGTATCCTGCATCTCTGTCCTTGTCCACACTTGGCCATACCCTGGTGCTTTTGAGTTAAGGGTGTTTGTTTGAGCCTTCTCTGCGTCACTGTGCGTGCTGTAGCCGTTGATAACAACCAATCGACGGGCTGCTACTGGTGGTGACTGATAATATATTATGCTTGGAATGTTTCTATTCTATTTCATGCATTCCATGGGTGCCATCCTTGAAAATGTTAACATAACGGGTGTACACTTTCCCTAAATGTGTCTGGTCCTTGTTGTTGATATATTTACACAACTTGTTTGTTTTTGTTCCAGAGAGCTCCAGATGAACAGAGCATGGCCAGAGACTGTTCTCCACCACCACAACACAGATCAAGGGCCAGATCTCGATCCAGGAGCCAAGACAGATCCAGGGTCAGATCCCGTTCCAGGAGCCAAGACAGATCCAGGGTCAGATCCCGTTCCAGGAGCCAAGACAGATCCAGGGCCAGATCTCGTTCCCGGAGTCAAGACAGATCCAGGGCCAGATCCCGGAGCCAAGACAGAGGAGGCTACAGAGACCGCAGTGCTTGGTAACGCGCACGAACACACACGCACCTCATCCGCACTGCAATGTTTTTCAATGAGACTGTCCTGTCCTGACGTACCTCAAGCGTGCAGTGCGACGTCAACCACTCCTCCTATATTCGCTCTCTATTTGAGCGAGGATGGTTTTCGTACAAAAATATTACAAAATATTTTATAAAACATGCTTCGAGAACGCTAATTGCACAGGGACAAATTGAATGACTATCATCGACCCGTACCAATAATCATATTACCGGTAATAATTGGTTTTCGTACAAAAAGATTACAAAATATTTTATAAAACATGCTTCTTGGTTATTCAGTGAATCTAAAAAGTAGTTGATAGAATACTATGACTAACATGAAAATGATGGGCATTAATGTCCAGCACTTCTCTGAAGTCGTCCCTAGGGCCGTCACGGTTACACATTTAAGTTGACGATGAATTGTCACACACATAATTGACCATTGAAACGTTACAATTTGTATTTCTGTTTGCCTTTAGGCTGCTTCTTAATCACAAACTGCACAGGGCAGATATGTCAAATAACTTAAATATACAAAGAAACATTTAATAATTAGTAATATTTTGTATTCTTTCCAAAACATGTACAAAATAACAAATAGTTGACATGTAAGCTTGTACATCTGCTATTTCTGCTATTCTTTTGAAAAACGTGGAAACGGTTGACGATTATGCAAAAACAATTGCGGTTATCAAATAATTAGCGATTAGATGATTATGTAATAATCTGTAACAGGTCTAGTCGTCCCCGGTGTCTGCCTACTGTTGATAATGGAGTTCTATGTCCTCGCTGTCCACTAGGGAGCGTTATGACGATCGCCATGACAACAGGGATCACAGGAGGCGGGACCGATCGCCCTCCCCGGCGGCGGCGGCAGCAGAAGAGCCGCCCGTCAAGAAGAAGAAGGAGGAGCTTGATCCCATCTTAACGAGGACGGGCGGGGCTTACATCCCCCCCGCCAAACTGAGGATGATGCAACAGCAAATCACAGATAAGAGCAGGTGTGTGTGCGTGCGTGCGTGTGTGTGTGCCTGTCTGTCTGTCATTGAGCATAAATGCGTTCTGTATGCAGCGAGTAGCGTCCTACTCACGATTGCCCCGCCCTCTTCCTCAGCCTGGCCTATCAGAGGATGAGCTGGGAGGCTCTGAAGAAGTCCATCAATGGGCTGATCAACAAGGTGAACGTGTCCAACATCGCCATGATCATCCAGGAGCTTCTGCAGGAGAACATAGTGAGGGGAAGGTAACTTAACACACACACACACACACACAAATACAATTTAGGCATTTAGCAGACGCTCTTAATCCAGAGCGATTTACAGTAAGGAAGAACAAAAACATGGTAATACATCAAATACTGTACATAAAAATTGTCTACATGACCTGCTTTAATTATTTCAGTCTAAATTAGTAGCTTAATGAGTAGTATTAAAATGTTATTCTTTTTTATGTTCAATGTATTTTAATTTAGTTCATAAAGTTAACTTAACTATGACTAAATACATTTGAAATTGTCAATATATTTAGTCATAGTTTTAGTCATCATGGCTTGTTTTTTTTATTGAGTTTTTAATTCAGTTTTCCTCTTTGTAAAAAGGTAGTCGACGAAAATTGTTCATCGAAGTTTTAGTCTGAAATCAACACTAACTCCGTCTGTCCCTCCGTTCCGTGCAGAGGTCTTCTGACCAGGTCTGTCCTGCAGGCTCAGGCAGCCTCTCCCATCTTCACCCACGTGTACGCCGGCGTGCTCGGAATCATCAACTCCAAGTTCCCTCAGATCGGAGAGCTCTGCTTGAAACGACTCATCCTGAGCTTCAGGAAGGGTTACCGGAGGAACGACAAGGTTGTCTTGGTTGTGTCTGTCTGTCTGTCTGTCCTCCCCTCTTCTCTCTCTCTAGCCAAATTCCAATACCCAAACGTGTCCTTGAGAAAGACACTTAACCCATTAAATAACCCAGTGAGCGAGGGGACAGACTCTAGTGGCAGTGATGTCAGGCTTCTCTATTGACATTACAATGATTTCTAATGTAATGAATATCATGTGATTTTTTTGTTTTGTTTTTTGTTTACAGCAACAGTGTCTCACAGCCTCCAAGTTCGTAGCTCACCTGGTCAACCAGAACGTGGTACGTTATAATATCTACTAATGTTTGCTTTAATGTATTGATCACTGTGTGATCAGTGCTTCAACTCTTTCACGGCCAACAGCCCCATCTAGTGGTTTGGCGCAGTCATTATACCACAACAGATAACTCTACCACTCGTTATATCTCTGCTTTCACAGCATGTTCAGCTAACGGAGCACTCTGAAATGACTACATTATTTCTGGTTTCTCTCTTTGTCTCTCTGACTCTCTCTCTCTGTGTGTCTCTCTTGACCTTATCTCTCTGACTGTCTCTGTGTCTCTTGACTACCTCTCTGACTCTGTCTCTCTGTGTCTCTGTGTGTCTCTGTGTCTCTCTCTGTGTCTCTCTGTGTCTCTCTGTCTCTCTCTGACTCTCTCTCTCTCTCTCTCTCTGTCTCTCTGTGTCTCTCTGACTCTCTGTCTCTCTCTCTCTCTCTCTGTGTCTCTCTCTCTCTCTCTCTCTGTGTCTCTGTGTCTCTCTCTCTCTCTCTCTGTCTCTCTGTGTCTCTCTCTCTGTTTTCAGGCCCATGAAGTATTGTGTTTGGAGATGTTGACCCTCCTGCTGGAGCGTCCCACAGATGATAGTGTGGAGGTGTCCATCGCCTTCCTGAAGGAGTGTGGACTCAAACTGACCGAGGTGTCCCCCAGAGGAATTAATGGTACTATAATACACTAAACATTATTTATTTATACATTATTACTCAAACTGACCGAGGACGTGTCACCCAGAGGAATGAATAAGGCCCGGCCCTACCTGGGCCCTCATCACGCTCCATATATGGCCAGTACAGAATTTATTCCATATGTTGATCCCCTGTCTGTCTGTGTGTCTGTCTGTCTCTGTCTGTGCGTGCGTGCGTACTCACAGCCATCTTTGAGCGGCTGCGTAACGTGCTTCACGAGTCGTCGGTGGACAAGCGCGTCCAGTACATGATTGAGGTGATGTTCGCCATCCGTAAGGACGGCTTCAAGGACCACCCGGTCATCCCCGACGGACTGGACCTGGTGGACGACGAGGACCAGTTCACTCACATGCTCCCCCTGGAGGACGACTACAACATCGACGACCTGCTCAGTGAGTTAACTGAGACCAGTTTCTACAAAATGTCTTCTAAATCATGACAGTTTTCTGAAAACCCTATGTTTCTATGTCAGTGGATCTCAAACTAGTTCATGTCAAGGACCCCCAGAATGACATGCATTTGGCCGCATATGTTGTTCCAGGGACCCCCATTCTAGCCCTCTTGTATCTGGGTTAAAAACGTTAGCTGTGAAAGAATATATATATTCAAAGATTTTTAACAGTGATTTTTCTAAAATATCTACAAGCTCGTAGCGTGGCACTCTGTTTGCTCACTCACTCACGAGAGAGAGTGGCCGAGATTTTGGTTATTGGAATTTGGCTCAGGGTTAGCCTCGCGGACCCAGGCATTTTGTTTAAAAAATGAATGAACTACCATGTATTTCTTAACCAATCAAAGTGCAGAGGGGCGTCGCTCCAAATTTGGGAGGGAGGGGAGGTGGGCACATAGGTTGGTGAACCAATAGGGAACACTGCTAGCCGACATGGAAGCTGCCATGACACCCCATATAGCCTGTGCCTCAACTTCCCAGGATTTGAGAGTCTCTGAGGGAAACCTTGTATCTCTTAATAACATCTTATTGTGCATTGGGCCAGATTTCGCGACTTTTTGAATGACAATAGAAATATGTGCGATATGACCACAATGTCACGAAATGTCTCATTTTCAAGCTGAATTATGATTCTAGCATGTTCCATCGTTTACTTATAAGCATTTTAGTACACCTTGGTTTCACTGTTCACTGAAACCAGTACGTCTACCACGTCAATCACGTCACTTGGCCACGAGGGATTTGTTGATTTAACATGCGGATAACGTCATTGGCCTTAAAGGAGTTAAGAGTGTCCAGTCAAAGGGTTTTAATAGTTATCAAAAACGACGAACAAAACAATTAAAACACAACTCTTGTAATGATTGGGAGGGAACAAATACACAACAAATGTATTATGTGAATCTCATCTATTTATTGTAACTAACTGTGTGTGTGTGTGTGTGTGTGTGTGTGTGTGTGTGTGTGTGTGTGTGTGTGTGTGTGTGTGTGTAGATGTTTTTAAGATGGATCCAGACTTCTTGGCCAATGAGGAGAAATATAAAACTCTGAAGAGAGGTGAGATCAAGTTAGACTACAACTTAAAACATTCATATCATAAGTAACTCTTATGTCCGTCCGTCCGTCTGACTGTGTGTGTGTGTGTGTTTCTTCCCCCTCAGAGATCCTTGATGAAGGCAGCAGTGATTCTGGTGGGGACGGAGGCAGTGATGATGATGAGGAGGATGACGAGGAGGATGAGGAGCATGCAGAGGGAACAGAGGGTATGTATTCATGTTATTATTATTATTATTTAAGTAAATCTAATTTTATCCCACCATTTCTTTCACAGTTCGCCATGCAAACTCCACACAGAAAGGCCAACCCCACCCAGACGTAATAAAGACTCAACATTTTTGTATGTGTTTCAGGAGAGGCGATGACTATATTTGATCAGACGGAAGTGAACCTGGTGGCATTTAGACGAACTATCTATCTCGCTATCCAATCCAGGTAAACACACACACACACACACACACACACACACACACACACACACACACACACACACACACACACACACACACACACACACAGGCAGTACAGATACTGCAGTGTGATTCGCAATTTATACCTGGCCTGAACATACTTTGTCTCTGATAGTCCCACAGATTAAATAAATGAGTTTATACCACAATCAGGAGTTTGTCGTAAGAGTCTGGCATTTAGGTTGACGGTGTTCATCGACTCTGTTTCACTCGACTCATTATGAGTTCTACTTCTATTTGAACACTCAGAGTTATAAAGGTCCTTGAAATCACAAATTCTGGCAAATACTGCCTTACTGAGTACTTTAACACAATGCTGCTGGGACCATGTATTTCCCTCATTGACACAGTTTATAATGTAATGTATACACCTTAGTTTTTCTAATGTGTCTGCAATAAGCGTCATAGTGTCTATATGTACTACTGTATGTTACTATGTTAGTCAGACCAATTAATTCCCTAAAGGAAACAGGATTTAATGCACACATTTCAAAACACATTGTCGATTTGTATAATTTCCAACATGTTTTCGAATAGATGTACAATATGTCGTAATGTATTGCATGCAACTAACTGACTAGTATTGCATGTGTAGACCAATGATGAACATTGATTGATTCATCCGTAGCTTGGACTTTGAGGAATGTGCCCACAAACTGATCAAGATGGATTTTCCTGACAGTCAGACGGTAAGACACGCACATTATATAATTTACAATGACTGTAATTTAGGCATTTAGCAGACGCTCTTATTCCAGAGCCACTTGCAATAAGCAAGGTAAACACCAGGTAATGAATCAAACGCATGGATCAAATTAATCTGGGATAATAAGTAAACCAAGTCTAAACGTTATAGTATGAACACATAAATAATCTCTACATTGAAACTATACACACTATAGGATGCCAGGTCAGCAAATGAACCTGGCATCTGTCTAAACAACATGCTATCTAAATTGAATGTTAAGCTTTGCATTAGCCTGCACGGACCACGGTCGTCAATATTCAAACAGTTCACAGTCCCAAAGGTTTTGCTTTAGTCAATAGTTGTTTATGTCTCACGTTAAAGTTGATAAATCAATATAGATATTTGAACGAATTGTAAACAACAAAGAAAACTCTTTGCACTCTGTACCGTTAACGGTACAAAGACCTTGTACTCTGTGCAAGTGCTGCTGACTGACAACTCCTCCACTCAGTTCCAGGGAGTCTGGGACTGCATCACGCTACATGCTGTCTAAACAGAGTCCATTCTGGCACTCATAACTCGGATATTAAATGTTCTTCACGGTGCGATCCACAACTCCACGCACAGCTTCGTCTCCGGCTCTCAGAAATTATTTATGAATGGCTGCTTTTCGGCAGCACGAGTAGGGCAGACAGAACCCACTGCAAGAGAGCGTCGTTGTCATTTAAAGTCGTTGCAGTCACCCCTGTTTTTGTTAAGGACTCGTTGGAGTCGTTGCTAATCAATTAGGTTTGGGCCAATATGCACGTTGTCACGCTGATTAGCATTTTGCACACGTTTTGTGTTGCAAGTTAATTAGGCTCCATCAATTTGTTTTGACCAGTAACAAGTCTTGGTTGCTAGGCCCATCATTGACCAGCAGATGGAGATGTTTTCTCACACACACCCTATTTGAATTGGTTTGAACAGGTTTTACACACATGTAAACTTTAAACAGCGTATACATGGGCTCATACCATGTTTATGTTCATCTTCAGTTTGTGATTAATATACTGTGCGAAATGAAATAACGTAAAATACGGTGCAAAAACTTTTTATTATTACCATCATTATTATTGGTGGTGTTCCCAATCTCTGCCTCCAGTGTCTCTGTCTCCCGTTTTTCTTCTATAGTTGATTTAAAAGGTTCACTGAGGTGTTACTATAGTGTGTGTGTGTGTGTGTGTGTGTGTGTGTGTGTGTGTGTGTGTGTGTGTGTGTGTGTGTGTGTGTGTGTGTGTGTGTGTGTGTGTGTGTGTGTGTGTGTGTGTGTGTGTGTGTGATTGTCCTGAGGGCGTGTGTGTGTTCCCCTAATGGTTGCTTTTATCATCTCTGAGCATCCAGCCGTGTGCGTGAGCATTGGATGTGGGTCAGATAAAGAGTACTCTCTATCTATGTACTCAGGCTGTGCTCTGTATTTATTTTGTTGTGTATTTATTTTAGTTTTAGTTGTGTAACAGTATTTTGTGTGGTCACAACGCGATGCTTCGCGCCACGTTGTGAGCTTGTGGATGAGCTTGTGAACACAGGATTTCTCAAAGTGGATCCCTTGAAAATCCACCTCTTCAGACTCCATCTTAGCCCGTAGCCCACCCCTTGCACTGGCCTCGACGATCTTACAGGCGTATGCAAAAGCTAATAATATGACATGAGGTGCTGTACAGTAACAATGTACAGTAATTAAGGAGGTGCCGTGGATGAAAACGGGTATTTACAGTAAGGTCACCTGAGCTAAACATGTTTGAGAACCTCCTGTGTAGCAGTGTATCGTTTGTTGCTAGGTTACTAGTGTAACAGCATGTTGGTGTACTTGAAGCAGGAGTTGTGTAATACTAGGGATGGACCTCAAAAGCAGATACCCGAAATTACCCGATAACAAGCTTATTGAGTAGTATCTTTTTAAAATGTTTTTTTGTGGCTTTCGCCTTTATTTTATACAAACATGGCACAAACATGTCTGTATTAAAGCATATTGATACCTGCCAACCAGCGCTGCCCGGGTAAACACAATTAAGCTTTTAATGTGACTGTACACATTCATTCCGTCTGTTGGAATATAACTTTATTTGAAGGCCCAAGTAATATTACTGGTTCTGTTCAGAATTGATTCTCGTCTCGCGTTTTTCCACAAAATAATAGAAAATCCTCGCCAGTGGGCTCGATAAGAACCCGGATCGATAAGCCTGATCCATAAGGTGCTCGTTATCAATGCAAATTAGCGCTCTCAATCCCTAGTAATGTGTATTTATTGTGTTATTATTATAACCGTGTGTGTGTGTGTGTGTGTGTGTTTGTGTATTTACAGAAGGAGTTGTGTAACATGATCCTGGACTGCTGCGCTCAACAGAGAACATACGAGAAGTTCTTTGGTCTTCTGGCTGGGGTAAGACACGCACACACACATGCGCGCGCGCGCGCGCGCGCGCACACACACACACACACAGAGAGAGAAGTCACGTATTTTCATGTGACTTGATACTGACTTTGTGCTGACGTCATTCCTCTGCCGAGTATGTTCTTGTGCCTCTGACGTTGCTGATTTGATGACTGATAAGTGTGTGTGTGTGTGTGTGTGTGTGTGTGTGTGTGTGTGTGTGTGTGTGTGTGTTTGCATGTGTGCGTACGTGAAGAGGTTCTGCGTGCTGAAGAAGGACTACATGGAGTGTTTTGAGATGATCTTCTCAGAGCAGTATGAAACCATCCACCGTCTGGAGACCAACAAACTACGCAACGTCGCCAGAATGTTCGCCCATCTCCTCTACACCGACTCTGTGCCCTGGAGCGTATGTACACACACACACATGCACACGCAACACAAACACACACACCCCTCTCATCTGCTCTACACCGATTATGTGCCCTGGATCGCATGTATGCACACACACACACAAACTTCACTTACCCGGAAGTTATGCGGGAACGCCCACTGAGTTGCAAAAAACCTACTTTCTGGCCTTCGACGTCCAAACAGAAAAGTCCTGTCTGGTTGCATTAACCCATTCAGCATTGTGTTATACTGTAACTGTTGAAAAATAGCAGATCTACAAGCTCATACATGCTTGTAGATCTGCTATTTTTGAGAAATTGTGAATATGTGGCGCAAATCTTTGAATATATGTTCTTTCAAAGTAACGTTTTGAACTCAAATCTTTGATTCTGGCGAAGTCCCTCAATGGAAGAACATATTTTCAGATGGGGGTGACGGTCCGTGGCCAAATACAGATAATTCTGGTGGTCCTTGACATGGAAAAAGTTGAGCACCACTGACATAAAAACATCAGAAAACTGAATCGGCCTCAGGTCTAAATGAGTTAAACAACATTAAACAACATTTAACTCACTTTATTTGCCACTCGCTTTATGCATGCACATACCCTCTATTAGTCCTCGCTAATACTCATTATAAGATGGTTACACTCACTGTAAATGGAGGACCAATTATACGAGCAGATGGCACCATTTCTGTCTACTGGTGATGTCTCATTGGTGGGCTGTGGACAGTTCAGAGACCTGCCGGCCAATGATATCATCGATGGGGATTCCTCCAAGCTAATAGAAACTAGAGCCTTTCTATTCCTGTAAACTTAGCATGACCGAAAGAATAAGGTCGCAAATACAAGCGGCCGGAATGAGTTTTCACAGACGGGTAGCTGGCATCTCCCTTAGAGATAGGGTGAGAAGAGAGGTTCAGTCACGCGTGAGAGACTTGGAGTAGAGTCGCTGCTTCTTCGCTTGGAAAGGAGCCAGCTTAGGTGGTTCGGGAATCCGGTTAGGATGCCTCTGGAGCGTTTCCCTAGCGAGGTCCTCGCTGCACGTCCCACTGGGAGGAGACCCCGGGGCAGACCAAGGACCAGATGGAGGGATTATATCTCCAAAATGGTCTTGGAACGCCTTGGGATCCTCCCAGAATGTTGCTCTGGATAGGAACGTCTGCTTCATGTTTCTGCTACACAAAATAAATCACACTTGTGTGAAGTGAGGGGCTCCCACTGTGGCTGCCACATGGCATCACGTCTGAGAGCCAGACGTCGGAGGAACTAGCGCCCTGTGGTGCGTCACCTTTTAAAAAGGTCTCTCTCTCTCTCTCTCTCTCTCTCTCTCTCTCTCTCTCTCTGTCTGTCCGTCTCTCAGGTGTTGGAGTGCATTAAAATCAGTGAAGAGACGACCACATCGTCCAGTCGCATCTTTGTGAAGATTCTCTTCCAGGAGCTCTGTGCCTATCTGGGCCTGCCCAAACTCAACGACCGGCTCAAAGACCCGTATGTACACACACACACACACATGCATGAGCTCTGTGCCCTATCTGGGTCTGCCCAAACTCAACGACTGACTCAAAGACCTGTATGCAACACAGACAAATGGAGAAGAGGCTTATGTAAAAACAAATCTGTAGGAAATTGTATAATTATAAAATATATTCACTAAATTGTGTGTGTGTGTGTGTGTGTGTGCAGAACGTTGCAGTGTTTCTTTGAAGGCATGTTTCCCAGAGACAATCCCAGAAACACTCGTTTTGCGATCAACTTCTTCACTTCTATCGGCCTGGGAGGACTGACGTAAGACAACACACACATATATATATAGCCACATAAAGTACATGAAATATATATATATAAATGTGCAATGTGACAGGGGGCGGGGCTCATTGACCGCCGACATTGTCATCTGGTGTCGGAAAAGTGTACTCCAGGACCCGCCGCCCAGTCTTAATATGGCGAGACTCTTACTTTGAAAGCCGCTTCAATTGGAAACCGAGAGTCAGGAAGTGAATTATCGCTATGTAACGGGTGCCGCGATTGTCATTTATTTATTTATCCAAAACATAATTTTTTTAACCAAGGTTAAGCTTGTTTAGAGAAATGAGCCGCAAGCAAGCTTGTTTTGGTCCAAAAAGAGAGATTACGATTCTAAAAACTGCGTTCCCAACTTCCCGTAGCCAGTGGAATTTCTTCTTCTTCTTATATTATTGCAACCGAACCGGAGTGTTAAGAGCACTACAGGATACAGTTGTGAACCGTAATCGGTTGATATTAAGAGCGCTACAGGATACAGTTATGAACCGTAATCGGTTGATATTAACATCAGCAAGAGTGTACATGTTGCCAACAAGAACCCTGTATGAGGGAATACCAAGGGTGAGCCAGAAAATCGTAACCAGGAGAATGAGACTAGCAGGACACTGCCAAAAAGACATCAAGAACTGCCAACACACTGGCACCGGTCACCATGACATCCCACACTAACATGGATGTACTCAAAGAAAGACGCAGGAGCGCAAAGCACCGACCTGACTGTGTCTCTGTCCGTCCGTCCGTCTGTCTGTGTCTGCCTGTCTGTGTCTCTACCGACCTGTCTGTCTTTGTGTCCGTCTGTCTGTCTCAGTGATGAGTTGAGAGAACACCTGAAGAACGCTCCTAAGATGATCATGACTCAGAACCAGGACGTGGAGTCGTCTGACTCGTCCGACTCCGGGTCGGATTCGGACTCGTCCAGCGATTCAGACTCCTCCTCCAGCAGCAGCAGTAGTAGCAGCAGCTCAGGTAAACGCGCACACACACACACACACACACACACACACACACACACAGAGAGAGACGTGCAGAGAATGTTGGAGAGGAAGGCAGGGGCTGAAAAAAAAGAGAGAAACGGCGGATCTACAAATCCTCTGACTGTAGATCAGCTATTTCCTGGGCGTGACCCTGCACTACTGGAGGTGTGGCGCACGACACAGAGGACAAAATCTTAAAATGTAAAAATGTAGCGTTCAAGTTCAGGAGAGTTCAGAAAAAGGCAATTCTCCTCAATGCTGCTTTCGGGTACGGCAATGGATTTGCATCTCTTTCACCATAGTAAATGCTGCGTTCATGGTCTGGAAAGGGCAGTTTTTTACAGACGGGTAAAAGGGCAGGGGTTGAAGCCCCCTTTGATGTCTACGGTATGTGTGCACCAGAGCCATAAAGTAAGACAGAGTTACGACAACCCCCTTGTCGTAACTCACTTCATGGGGCCAGTCCAATGGCGGCTCTTCTACATAGACTTCTATTGGTATTCATTGTGAAGAGTGACAATGTCCTGGACCTGAAGTTGGCAGAATGCACTGGACTCTGGCAACAGCTCAGCTTTAATGATCTTACATCCCTTTATTTTTTTGTAATAGTACAACATAAACATTACAGAGACTTTAGTTGTCACTGAGCAATACTTTAAAACAGTTGTCATGTTGCACACATGTCTAGAATTAATGATATATTGCGCCTGTGATGCATGACTGTCATAATATATACGATGTCGGACATTCACTCGGGAGGTGGTGATGTCACAGCGTGATGTCATAAATATCCTTTATAGAGCCTCTCTGCAGAACGTGAAACAGAGGCTCTACTGAACGTGAAAATTGATACTTTTGAAGAACGGAGTCCGCTGAACTGAAATGGCCATTGACAGGGCTACAGCCAGGGCACTGAATACCGTCCGCGAAACCAACGTCTACAAGGAGGAGGTCGGGAAGGAGCGCAAGTGGCATGCCATCCACAGGCGCTTCAACGACTTATTGAGAAATAAGCAGCGCGAGATGGCACAACAAGAGTGCCTGTCCGAAGAGGAGGAGGAGGAGAACCCTATGTTCTCTTTAGCCATCGAGGGGCCTCGAATGCATTGTGGAAACATGAGCAGGTCTCGGATGGATTCAGGAGACATGGAAGGGCCTCGGATGCACTCAGGAGACATGGAAGGGCCTCCGATGCACTCAGGAGACATGGATGGGCCTCCGATGCACTCAGGAGACGTGGAAGACCCTCGGTTGCATTCAGGAGACCTGGACGGGCCTCGGATGCATTCAGGAGACCTGGACGGGCCTCGGATGCATTCAGGAGACCTGGACGGGCCTCGGATGCATTCAGGAGACGTGGACAGACCTCGGATGCATTCAGGAGACGTGGACGGGCCTCGAACGGGTTCAGGAGCCACGGATGTGGCTCGCACGAAGACTAGTCGGAGGAAGCTAAAGGAACGTCCGGTGACGAGCGGCCAGGAGATAGGATGGCTGCTCTCGGACAAGACGCTGAACCAGACGGACCGCTACATCGACCTCCACGTGTGGAAAAACATGGACGGATGGGAAGAAGAAGAAGAGCCCTTCGACTTCTCGCTTTTTGACAACGACCTGTCGGACCGGATTCCCCCCGGGCGACGTCGACACACCAAACCTAGGTTGTAGTTTTGCCGTTTGTTTAGATTTTGTTTTGTTTTTCATGTTTAGTTTTGATTTGTTTTTTTCTAAAGCGGATCTGTTTGTTCAGTTTAGTTTAATGTTTTGTAGTTCTTTGAAAAGGATTTATTCTAGTTAACTTTGTATTGCTTTTAGTCATTCTTGAGTGCCGCTCCAACACTTGCCTATGTGTGTTGCAGCACGAGTCTGTGTCTATTAGTCTATTTCAGTGCGATTGTTCGATCACGTAATCATTACGTCATTAACTCATTTTATTACTCATATTATACTCTATATTCTAACTTTTTTTTCCCCCATGTAAATTAGCATCTTACAAAAGCATAAAATGTTGCAGATCCACAAGCTTGAAATGTGGCGGAATACTGTGTGTTGAGATTTACAGAGATGATGTGCTATTTATGATGTTATTTCCTCTCTAAACCACTGGTATAGTAACTCGGACCACCATCGGTCCATATTGACCTATTTACAGCACGATTATGGCACAAATATTTATTTTGGTTAGTTATTCACTGAGTGGCGTAGACACACTGCTTTCACATTCACGGTGGACAACACCGACATACCCAGCAGTACTTGCACGCTCTGCTTGCGCAAGTAATAATAAATGCTCAGAAAATAGACGCTTTACAAGCTCACAATGCCTGATTGATTGAATACTTTATTAGTCAGAAATGTAAACACTGCTGAGCACATTCAAACACGGTCTAAAAGGATATCACAGAAAAGAAGTCCTTGCGGTCTTGTTTCCATTCAGGTCCTGGGTGTTGCACATAATGCTAATATTCGTGCGTGATAAGGAGCTGTCACGATTATGACATTGATTTCACACATAATTTGGTATTGGAACATAATACGTAATAAAATTACATTAATGTCTGGCCTTTTAGGCTTCGTAAGCAAAAGTTACGCACGTCAGATTTATATGCCAAATAAAATATACAAGGTTTTGACTTTTAAAAATGTTTTTAGTGAGCTTGTAGACCTGCTATTTCCATTCAAAATGGCGAAATCCTACACTCGGCGGGAATCGAATAAAATAATTAATCCCCACCATGGAATTTGGACTGAAATTCAGGAACCTGAAGGCAGGAGCCTAGGGAGCAGGAGCCTAGGGGGCAGGAGCCTAGGGAGCGCTTGACTTGGCATTTTGCAGTGAAGCATTCTACGGGCTGAGCACACAAAAATGAAAATAATTGGACAATTACGTGAATTGAATCCTGGCATGCCAAAATTGTGATCCAGACTAAAAAGTTAGTAATTGCCAGGTGTAGGCCTAATTAGCCCTTCGCTAAACCCCACCACAAAAGTGATTGTCCAATGCCAATCCAAATAGTTTAGCAACCGGGTCTTATTTGTTTCCGTTTGTGTACACTCAGAGTTAAGGGGGCCCTTGCAAAAACCTTTGAGAACCACTAGTACTAGTTGGACTCCTAATGTGCCATATAGTGCGGCGTAGTAAATCAGTGTCATACATGTTCTGAAGAAAACCTGGAGACTTGACATTCAGTAATTGGGTATTTTGCCACGGACAAGACCACGTCTTGAGAGGTCTGTGTATGGAACTATGGATGACCCCTGGGTCAGACATGAGGTCTTTGTGTATGGAACTATTGATGACCCCTGGGTTAGACATGAGGTCTTTGTGTATGGAACTATTGATGACCCCTGGGTCAGACATGAGGTCTTTGTGTATGGAACTATTGATGACCCCTGGGTCAGACATGAGGTCTTTGTGTATGGAACTATTGATGACCCCTGGGTCAGACATGAGGTCTTTGTGTATGGAACTATTGATGACCCCTGGGTCAGACATGAGGTCTTTGTGTATGGAATTATTGATGACCCCTGGGTCAGACATGAGGTCTTTGTGTATGGAATTATTGATGACCCCTGGGTCAGACATGAGGTCTTTGTGTATGGAACTATTGATGGATTGGTTAGTTAAAAAAAAAAAAAAAAAAACGCTACGATATTCAATAAAAAACTAACTCAAGCGGTAAAACCGGGTTTTTGACCACTTGAGGGCACACTTAAGTCATTTTTGTATCCATAGCTGTGACCATATAGCTATGATGCATGTTGGATTAGCATGTATAAAGACCATCATTTGGACAACAGAGTGACAAGTTTAACACAGTTGTCTTTATTTTTCAATGCTCACACAAATGGAAACAAGCCATAGTGTTTTCTTGCCTCCTTGGGCTCAATTCTTGTATTTGTATTAAACCGTACTTTTTCTTACAAACTGTTATAAAGTATTCAATTAAAAGAAAAAACCTCAAACTTCTTAGTGAGTGCAAATGGACGTGAAAACAAAAACATCCTCAAATACCAATACATGCTGCTGATACTTGATCATCAAACAATTAACGCATCGTGATATGCACGCATGCATCTCATAGATGCATCTGCATGTCTAACAGCTATATGGGGTCCGCTGAGCCTGAGTCCAAAACATAAATACAAATTTAAAGCCACTGGCCGCTTGGGCAATTAACGCTTGTCAACGTGTTCTGTTGTTGACTTTTCGCTGACGAGAAAACCCTCTCAGTCCCTCTGGTGCCGCCGGGTAAACAAAACACAGATGGCTGGCTAACTTGTTAGCCGTGCCAGTGGAGGACTTAATTAAACTTAATTTCTCCAGGCCAATAATGGATTTAATAATTCCAAGAACTCTGCAGGCTACAGCAGCCAGCACTGCCTAGCAGCAGTCAAGTTTGAGCACTTGAGCAGCGAGCGCTGCGACCACTTCCGTCGGTAAACATAAAAAAAAACGGTTCGGTCAGTTTAAATAAATGTATCCGGTTTACTAGATGAAGCCCGATCATTGAACCGAAAACCGTCACATGCTTAGGCGCTAGCCCCTCCTATAGACATCTTTTGTCCCCACACTTCTCATATTTGCCATTGACAATGAAAGGAGAAATTATGTCAAATGTCTGCCAAATATGACATACATTTAACCAACCAATCATAAATGCAGTTGTTCATGAGAGGATGTATGATGATGTATAATGATAAGAGAGCCCCTCACTTCACACAGGTGTGATTTTTGTATTATTTTCCCCCCAGTTTTTCATTTTTATGGAGGTAACAGTACTTCATCAGACCCCTTGGTGTGGTTATGTGCAATGATGTCTTCCCTTTGTATTTAGGATTTCTTCCTGGAGGCTGAAACCTTGACAGTCAATCTTGCCAATGAAAAAAACTGATATAGTGACATCACAATATCATCCCTCCCCTAACCCCTCCCTCCCCTTTTATCATACAACCACAGCTGTGGTCGTGGCTTCAGTTCAGGTGGATCACCACCCACCAGGCATACTTAATGAACTGGTGGGCATGTCCACATAAAACGTAATTTTAACTAATACTGTACACTTTTTGAAAAAAAAATGTATTCCTGGTGATCATATTTAAGGGTGGAAAAAATCACGGCACCCCATCTTTAAGTAAAGTAAACCCAAAACATTTAAATGTTTTCCAGACTCTGACTCCAAACGTAAGAAGAAACGCAAAGACAAAAAAACGGAAAGCAAGAAGAGCAAGAAGACGACCAAGAAGAAGAGCAAAAAGACCGTCCGTCGTCGCGCCGACGGACGGCCTACTTTGAGCTGCGAGGAGGACGATGGAGGCGAGGGAGCGAAGCCCGAGGCCCGCCCGCGGAAGGAGCGCACACGTGACCCCGAGGAGCACGAGGTCACACACACAGACGTCCGGGGGAGGGAAAGGAACGGAGAGAGAGACAGGGGGAGGGACGGAGAGAGAGACAAAGGCAGAGACGGAGAGAGAGACAAAGGGGACAAAGGGAGGGACGGGGAGAGAGAAAGGGGGAGGGAGGGAGAGAGAGACAAGGGCAGGGACGGAGAAAAAGACAAAGTGAGGGACGGAGAGAGGGACAAAGGGAGGGACGGACAGAGAGATCAGAGGCCGAATATCAGGGACAAAGAGAGGGAGCCGACTCCAGAGGAGAGGGGAAGAGGAGAGAGGGACAGGAGAGCGAGGGACGGAGACAGAGAGAACGTGAGGGACGCAGAGAGAGACAGAGGCAGGGACGGAGAGAGAGACGGGGCGAGGGACGGACAGAGAGACAGGCCAAAGATCAGGGACAAAGCCAGAGAGCCGTCCCCAGAGGAGAGAGGTAGAGGACAGAGGGACAGGTCCCGGGAGAGAGACGGACAGAGAGACAGAGCCAAGGATGGAGGGAGGGACGGAGAGAGAGACAGGGGGAGGGATGGAGAGAGGGACAGGGGGAGGGACAGGCCAAATATTAGGGACGAAGAGAGGGAGCGGTCTTCAGAGGAGAGGGGGAGAGGAGAGCGAGACAGGTCCCGGGAGAGAGGAGGAGGGAGAGACAGATGTAAGGAAGGGGAGAAGGGAGAGGACGACAGGAAAGAGAAGAGAGACAGGAGGGAGGAGAAGGAGAGAGACAAGGAGAACCGTGAGAGGAACCGACGCAGGGAGGTGTCGCCTCACCGGCGGAGATGAAACACATCTATCTTTCTTTTTGCATTATTTTCTAGAAGAAAAAAAATCGGTGGTTCTCAAAACGATTCAATGTCATTAATAAAGACGCCCATGACTCTGAGCGTGTGTGCACAGTGGTAACGTCGTTGTGTACGCTCTCAAGAGTTGTATGAACTGTAAAAACATAAAGGGTTCATTTGGAACCTCCTCGAGGGTCCCCGGACCACACTGTTGAGACCTACTGCTCTAAGTGTTTGTCCTTTTCCATCCCATCTGGTCCGTCTGGTCTGGTCTGGTCTAGTCTTAGTCTTAGCATAGCATTAGTTCTAGCTTTTAGGACAGTATATAAGTTACAGTCTCAACCTCTTGCACTTTGAGGACCCTCAGACCCCTTTTCCAACCGGGAAAGAACCGCTTCCGTTCTTTTTTCCCGAAGGAATATTGAACTCACAAGCTCAGTCTTGGAACCTTGGTGGTTTCACAGAACGAGCAGCCAAGCATATTCATTGAACCAGTTCAGAGTGTTTCCACTGAAAATGTATTTGTTCAGAACCCTATAAAGCTGGTTCAGAACCAAAAAAATCCCACTTGTGTGAAGTGAGGGGCGCTAATATTAAAGTCTGACTCATTTAACCTGTTTATAGCAGGGGCTAGCGCCCCTCAAAAAGGCTGCCGCTTCCGTGAAAAAGCACCAAGGTTCCAAGAATCTAGAACGGAACCCGTTCAAGAACCAAAGTTATGTTTTGTTGTAAAAGGAGGCCTCGGTGTGATGTGCATTAGGCTGCGGACCCCCGTTTGATACAAATGTTCCAACACCCATGGTTGTAGTATCAGTGTATTGTTGGTGATAGATTAAAATCTCTGCGATACGAGTATTGTGGGCGTTTTATTTTTATTTTTAATCGTGATAAATGATTATCGTCCCATCCCATTCCGTGAACAGGATACGGGGTTTGCCAAACCCAGGACTACGCTTCTGCACGGAGCCCATAGATTCCTATAGTTGTATAGTTTAGAATCAGTGTAGTGTAGTTTAGACAAAGACTAGAATTAACCACTTGAACCCCAGCATTCATATTCGGTGGGGGGGCAAAATAGCAGATCTACAAGGTCAAAACACGTGCCGTGTGGTGTGTTTTGAGCTTGTAGATTCTGTTCTATTCTGTGATGAGATTTGGTTTAGATGGAAAGTTTACAGTTTACTAAGTCTAGAGGGTTTCAGTGGTTACGGACCGTTCAGTTTCTCTCTCACACACACAGTATCTCTGTAGTATGTCAGTCATTTTTGTATCCGACAGCATCACTTTATTGCCGTCTTTGTCGATATATTTTGTTTTGTAATGATTAAATTGTTACGTTTTGGTGCATAAAAAATAAAAAATAAATAAACGTTAAAATAATTTCCACTGTTCAACTGTCGACTGTATGTATGTGTGTGTGTCAGTGTGTGTGTGTGTGTGTGTGTGTGTCACAGACCAATTTTTTTATTATTAAGTACAATATGAGCACTCTGACCAGAATGGAACAGAGCCTTAATTAGTATTCAGCAACTTTGGCAACACCTGTGAAGGAAGCAAGGAAGAGACCCAATTTCATTCCAATATGTCTGCTGTGCATAATTAGGATACAGAAACGCTAAAATTGATATCCTCATAAATTCATCCCGAGTCACCATAGACAACAGACTGGAAAAGCTTAAAATTAATTCTATGGAGCTGTGACATATCCTAGAATGTAACTAACTATCGGGACAGAATTATAACATTTCAGCGTTGAACATTGTTTAGTTTTCCTATGAATCTGTAACCAATGCACACTGGAAACAAAGCAAAAAGCTTTTACCCTTGGGCGAACCAAAGACTCACTGAACAAGATAGCATTCCCAATTAATTGCGCACAAAGTGAAGTATTTAAACCCTTTTTTGTTTTTTTTGTTTGCAGCTCATAAAAATCGAAAAATCCTATCTCAAAATATTAAAATATTACACGAAAACAAATGTACAGATTGGTGGAGCCCATGCACCATATTAGGTACAAAAATACTTCTATTAATGATTTGTCTGACAACGTTTCAATCCTGTTGCTGTTGTGGATCTTCATCAGGTCATGTGATAATGCACACCAGTTTTTTTTCTTTTATAATGAGGTGCCCAAATTGTTCGTCACCCCCATTTTTATGTGTCACCCCCACAGTCACTGCAGGTGCAATCTGAGAACCCATCGTCAAAGAATAAAGGAAAAACAGCACCCTCTTTTTCTTTTGTTGACGGAGTCAACAGTCTGTCTTGAGAGACTACTGCAGGTGTGACACATCAAACCTAAGTGACACAAAATGGGAACCCATTATCTCTGTGTTCAGTGTTCACCCAACATTTCATTGAATATTGTAGTACAAACCAGTTGAAATCATGAATATATATAAGCAAACCCTGGCAAAACAGAAGAAAGTTAAGTGTGAACAGTAAAGAAGCCCATGTGTTATGGAAGCCCATGCAGGTTTGCTTTGATAGCAGCCGTAAGCTCATTTAAAGTATTGTTGAGTCTTATATGTCTCACCTTCCTCTTGGCAATACAACCTAGATTCTCTGTGGGGTTCAGGGCAGGCCAGTTGGCTGGCCAGTTAGTTAAGCACAGTAATACCAAGGTCAGTAGTAGACTAATTAGCCTACGAGTAGTTGTGGCACTGTGGGCAGTTGCCAAATCCAGCTGGAAAGGAAAATCTGCTTAAAGCTTGTCAACATACAGTAGTCGAGATCGGTGATCGTGATGGAATGCACTTATCTTGTAATGTAACTTTTATCCATGGCTTGTGCATTCTCTTTATGCATTGGATCAATATATTTATTTCCTAATACCGCCTGACTTAAAGGATCCTTAATCAGTGACTATTCAATGTCTCTCCACCTGGATTAATTAACGCAGTGCTTCTCACAGTGGGGTAAAGGACTATTGGGGTCCTTGACGGGGATCCAGAGGGTCCACAGCAAAATAATATGGCACACAAATCTATTTGAAAATAGCAAATCTACTTGAAAAAAAAATATATATATAATTTATTTTCAGATGGGGGTCCGCGGCCTAATGCATGGGGTCCTTTGACAAGGAAGCGCTGCATTGATGGCTTCATTTGAGCTAAGCAGACAGAATGTCGTGCAGCCATATCTCCTTCCTCCTCTGGGAGTTCTAGGGTTATAAAGTTGATGCTGGAAATAATTTGAGCCCTCTCAGAGAATTTATTTTTAGATATTTCTATGGGGAGAGCTTGAAGAACCTTCACTAAAACAGCCGGGACAACTCTCCACACGTCCCAGAGTCTTTTCCCTTCTGGCTCCAAAACTATGGAATGAACTTCCCATTGCAATGAGAACTGCAGACTCACTCCCAATCTTCTGCCGTAGTCTGAAAACTCACCTCTTCAGACTCCATCTTAGCCCATAGCACTTGCCATAGCACTTGCCATAGCCTCGATAACCTTGCAGGTGCATGCAAAGCTAAACTTATGTAATTTAGATGGCATATTGTGTAGACATAGCACGTCGTGACGCGTTTTGAGCTCGTAGAATCTACGAGCTCAAAACGGGTGAACACTGAACACAGAGATAATGGGTTCCCATTTTTTGTCACTTAGGTTTGATGTGTCACACCTGCAGTAGTCTCTCGAGACAGTCTCTCGAGACAGACTGTTGACTCCGTCAACAAAAGAAAAAGAGGGTGCTGTTTTTCCTTTATTCTTTGACGAGGGGTTCTCAGATTGCACCTGCATTGACTGTGGGGGTGACACCTAAAAATGGGGGTGACGGACAATTTGGGCAAAAAACCTTTTAGAAATTTAGAAAAAAACTGGTGTGCATTATCACATGATCTACGACGTAGATCAACTATTTTTGCTACGACAATAATATGCACTGTGGCCCTCTGGAGTGAGTGTGGAAATATAGTGGCCCTCACCATTGTCAAAGTTGCCCAGCCCTGCTATAGTGTATACTACTGTTCTACTGTTATAGACAGATGTTCTTACCTTACTTATGATCCTTGATGACTATTTCTATGTATTTTGATCAAGATCAAGTTCAAGTCATACTTGCGAGACCCCCTTTTTGAGGGACGCTAGCAACTCCTATGCCCAGCTTTGAGTGTTTGTGCACAAACATTGAAGACGAAATTGAAAACATTGAAGCAACAACATGACGTATTTTGATGTTATTGTTATTGCCTAATGCATGTAAATCGCTCTGGATTAAGAGCGTCTGCCAAACGCCTAAATTGTAAACAGAAAAATCACACCCGTGTGAAGTGAGGGCCGCTCTTATCATCATACGTCATCATATACATCATCTCATTCTCAACCAATGGCACATTTCCCACCCAATCATGCCGGCCAATCACAATTTGCATCCTCACTTTTGTCTTCAATGTTTGTGTTCACACAACATTTCGTCTTCAAACACTCAAAGCTGGGCATAGGAGAGGCTAGGAGGGGCTAAAGTCCCTCAAAAGGGGGGTCTCGCAAGTATCCTGGGTCCTATAGCTTTCGTTCCTGCACAGACCTATCAAATGCCATTGCATTTTATCTAAAAAGTGTGAAGTGAGGGGCGCGCTTATCATCATACATCATCATACATCACATTCTGTGTCATCACAAATGTCATTCCAGCCAATTACTTTTGGCGTCTTCACTTTTCTGCCCTCACTTTTCTCTTCAATTTGTACGTTGCTCAGCCAATCAAATCATCGCTATGGGGTGATTAGCCAATCATCAGCCAATGTTTGTGTTCACACATAATACGCGTCAAGAGGCGGCAAAAAAGTGCAGAGTCGTTTTTTGCCGACGCTACAAGTTGAAGCCACACGCAAGTGACATTTCGACCACCAGCTGTTGAAAGACCCGGAAGAAACGCCTGGACTAGGCATTTTTTGACAATGTGCTTGAGCCCAGACCCACAAAGTTGAGTATAGGAATAAATAATAATAGAAGCCTGAAGGTCATACCTTGTGCGTGCATGTCGGGAGAGCTAAATAGGTTTCCATAACGAGAAGCACTTAAAGCTGTGGTGTAGTGGTTGTCTAGAGATAGATGGATGCAGCATACTAGACAGACAAATTGAAATAAAAAAAATAAGAAAGGGGGAGAAAATGTTTTGTAAACATTAATGGTTACAGAGTTATACATCAAAAGGTGTGAGAACCAACCTGTGGCCTTAACCAGCAAACAAAATAGTTGTATTCATGCTAAATTAAGAAAGAAACTATACCCAAGAGAGTGCGGATATTCCCTTTTTTCCATTGATCTTCAAGAATCTGCACCCATCGGCCACAGAGACTACTAAAGACAGAGACTCCCACGAGTAGAGGGCGCCTTCACATATAACGGTGAAGGTGTTGTTCTTCATTCTCAATTAAACCATCCATAAAATGTCTATTCACATCACATCAATGGATCTGTTCTATAGGGAAAATATATGTTTATTGGGAACCAGCATCAAGGAGAGGAGAGAGGAGAGGAGATGGGATGGGAGGAGGGTTCATTAGAAGGTGTGATGTTCTTTAACTCAGCTGGGAATAGAAAACCACAGAGAGAGATCATAGTTGACCTCCAACTGTTTGACTGGGTGTCACTGCATGGTGCGCGCACACACACACACACACACACACACACACACACGCACACAAGCACATGCACACACAGCCACACGCACACACACATGCACGCACACACACACACACACACACACACACACACACACACACACACGCACACAAGCACATGCACACACAGCCACACGCACACACACATGCACGCACACACACAGGCACACGCACGCACATGTGCACGCGCACACACACACACACACACACACACACACACACACACACACACACACACACACAGCTATCAGTTCTATGCCGCTTGACCTTGAATGCTTCATCAAGGTTGAGAAAGAGTGTGTGTGTGTGTGTGTGTGTGTGTGTGTGTGTGTGTGTGTGTGTGTGTGTGTGTGTGTGTGTGTGTGTGTGTGTGTGTGTGTGTGTGTGTGTGTGCGTGCGTGCTTGCGTGCGTGCGTGCATGCATATGTGTATATGTGCATACGTGTGAGAAGTGGGTCATAGCATATGCTATGTTGCGATTGGTTAGCTATGCAGAGGAGTGGAAGGACCTGATTGGTCCACTAGCTAGCTGGCAATTGAAAGATTGGCTCCATTGGGACTCCTGGCGGCGCATGGAATCCTGGGAAATCACGGCAAGGCCCTCTAGTGTGGTGCGTGCGTGCGTGTGCAGGCGCATGTGTGTGTGTGCGCGTGCGTGTGCGGAGAGAGAGAAGGACAGAGAAGGAGAGGTGTTTTGAAGGGAAAGTATGAAACCATGGCAACCATCCTGAGTGAAAACTCTCACAGCTTGGGGTGTTAATCTATATCGATGATGAATGATTCATATCATTGAACTGGAGGAGAGTATACTGAGTGCACCTTCACTGAGGTCTCCTCTCTTTACTGAGGGCTGTGATCTCCCTCCTCTCTCTTTTTCTCTTTCTCAAGTGGACCAACAAGCTTTGGCTTTTCTTGGGGGGGTATAAAACCATGTTGGTATTGTTTGTATGGTGACACTGTTGTGTGTCCTCTCTCTGGTTACTTATCAGGTGAGTTCTTCCTTTATTTACATTTTATTTTTACACTTTATTTATATGCCAAGACATTTCATGACATGACATGAAATTCAGCTCAAAGTGGGGCCGGAGTGGCTCAGGGGTAGAACGGCCGGTAGAGGAGCTACATGGGAACCACGAGGTTCCCAGTTCAATCCCTGTGGGATCCGATCCCCCAGAGTTAGTGTCAGAGTGTCCTTGAGCAAGACTCTGAACCCCTAATTGCTCCTGATGTGCAGGTTGGTGCCTTGCAAAGTTCATGGTTTCCTCCAGCATCGGTGTATGAATGGGTGAATGTAGGCCTAATGCAACAATCTACTGTATAGGTATTAAAGGCACTTTGGATAAAAGCTCTATATAAATGAACCATTTACCAATGTACAGAGCAATAAAGAAAAGCAAAAGCATAAAACAATAGCAAAAAAGGCAGTTAATCAGGCAAAACACAACATTTAGTTCATGTTTTGTCTTCCTCTGAGTCTAGAGGGAGAGGGGCAGGGTTAAATGGCGCAAAGACAGAAGCTGAAATTCAAGTCTGCAATCTGCATGGCTCTAAATTTAAACTGAAGTTCAAGTTTGCACGATTCTTCTTGCTTTGGGCTTGCTAATGAATTTAGCTGCTTAGATAAACTTCTATTAACGTATGTGACAAGTATCAGTCACAGTGACTGTCTAGGTTGTATTTATTTTCTATGTTATATGTTCACGTTCTAGTTTTCATACAGGTAGATCTATGGTCATGTCTTCCCCATCTGTATCTCATTTGTAATCACCCCCATGACTCAGTGTTGTTCCCCAGTCTGTCCTTGTTGGGGTCATTTTTTAGTGTTGCATCATGTCGGTTTCAGAGGTCAGTGGACATTTTTGTCAAAATTACATTTTTTGCCATGTACATAGAACATTACCAGAAACACAAAGAGCCATCCCTGAATGACCATAACAGGTCTTAAACTCTGAGAGTGTACATTTGTAGTTATAAGGGGGTCCGTGCAAATTTTGCTAAACTTTGCAAGGAAACGTGAGAACCACTAGTACTGGTAAGATGCGCTCTCCGACACCCGTGGCGTGCGCAAAACCTGGAGATTTGACATTCAAGTAGTTGGGTCTTATGATCAAAATAAGAATATATAGTGGTGTGTAAAAGAGAAAATCTGTGTCACGGAAAAGATCAAGCTAGCCTTTGCTACGGACACATTCTGTGTACTGACATATTCATTCCAAAAATAGTTCCATGTGATAGAGGAGTCAAAGTGACTACTTAATATTCACCAGAGCAGAACTCCCACTACGGGACTTGGGCAATCAATTAAGTTGCAACCACTAATGCAAGTATGTCATACTATCCCTAAGACCTGGAAAACCATGTTATACCTTTACAACTGGGAGAGCATCTGTATAATTTCAGATGTTGCTATGTATATAGCTACATGACTTTGAACATGAATTACATTTTTTGAATTAAAAAAATGAAATAAATTTTTCTATGGTCTAAATGGCTTAACGTGATCTTTATAATGGTGTTTGTTGTTATTTAAAGCATGTGACCGGTGTGGTTGTTTTCTCCTTCAGCGTGGGAGCCAGGAGGGAGAGAGGAGTCTAGGACGCCTGGAGCGCTGTTGGCCGCCGTGTCGCGGTGAAGGGAAGGTCAGAGACGTACGTGCGTGACGTGTCTGCTCATCTATGAAAGTGGCAAAGCGGTGTATATCGGATGGATCCAGGGAGGTACAGTATACACACATACTGTAGACATCAAAGGGGGCTTGAGCCCCGGCCTGCCCTTTTACCCGTCTGTAAAGCAATTTCCCTTTCCAGACCACGAATGCAGCATTTACTATATGGTGAAAGAGATGCAAAAATGCCACTCCTCTCCTTTCCATGCCATATACACCTGAACTTGGAACGTATAGCATTTTCCGTTGAACACATTTGTTTAGAAATCCATCTCCCGTAAATAAAGAGTGCTGGGTTGCGACCCGAAAATAGCTGATCTACAAGCTCTCAGCACGTCGCAGCACGACACGTTGGGAGCTTGTAGATCTGCAATTTTAGCAATTTTTGTCCAAAAGTGCCCTCTTATGGGTTTTCAGCCCCTGCCTCTCTGCACGTCCCTGGATGGATCACGCCCTTGTCCTGTGCATGCCCTTGCATTGCCTTGTAGCAATGATCACCACATGCCCTTGCATTGCCTTGTAGCAATGATCACCACATGCCCTTGCATTGCCTTGTAGCAATGATCACCACATGCCCTTGCATTGCCTTGTAGCAATGATCACCACATGCCCTTGCATTGCCTTGTAGCAGTGATCACCACATGCCCTTGCATTGCCTTGTAGCAGTGATCACCACATGCCCTTGCATTGCCTTGTAGCAATGATCACCACATGCCCTTGCATTGCCTTGTAGCAATGATCACCACATGCCCTTGCATTGCCTTGTAGCAATGATCACCACATGCCCTTGCATTGCCGTGTAGCAGTGATCACCACATGCCCTTGCATTGCCTTGTAGCAATGATCACCACATGCCCTTGCATTGCCTTGTAGCAGTGATCACCACATGCCCTTGCATTGCCTTGTAGCAGTGATCACCACATGCCCTTGCATTGCCTTGTATAGCAGTGATCACCTGCACATGCCCTTGCATTGCCTTGTAGCAATGATCACCATTATGTCTATACGCGGGCAAATGTGTCCGACTGTCCGTGGCAAAAGACTATAGGCCTTGTCTGTCCGTGGCAAATTTTAGATTAACTTTTTTTTTTACACACCATTAAATGTGCTTATTTTGATCAAATGCCCAATGACTGAATGTCAAGTCTCCAGGCTTTCATCAGGATATGTTATGACACTTATTTACTATACGACACTGGCATCTTTTCTTATGAGTCCAAGTGGTTCTCAGATGTTTTATCTGCAAGGACCCCCATAACTCTGACAGTGTTTTATCTGCAAGGACCCCCATAACTCTGACAGTGTTTTATCTGCAAGGACCCCCATAACTCTGAACCAAATGGATCTGTAAGTAAGGTTCCATTTACTTCCATTTGTACACTTTCAGGCTGTATTTTGCGTGTCTTAAGTACCAGGTCTTATTCCCTAACTTGAGTAAACTAAAGACCTGGAGGCGTGGTCAATGCTCTTTGGCCACTCAGAATAGCCAAATGGCATTGATCACGCCTCCAGGTCTAGTGGGGTAGTATTCAACCAGAAGGGAACACTCTGAAAGGGAGATATGTGGACAGTGTATGGGGGGTTGCAGACCAGGGGGTGTGCTCTGTTTTCATTGTGGATCAGTTGAAGAGGTTTGACTGTCCATGACCACTACGCCATGCAGTTTCTGTGGCAGTTAGAACAGGAGCCTCCAGGGAGTTGTCGATTGGACAGAGACGCTCTCACAAAACCCACACAGTCCAGGTTTTAATGATGAAATACTTGGCTTTGGCTTTTGATAAGACTACACTTTATTCTCTCTCTCTCTCTCTCTCTCTCTCTCTCTCTCTCTCTCTCTCTCTCGCTCTCTATGATTCTCTCTCTCTCTCTCTCTCTCTCTCGTGTAGGCAGCGAAAAGCAAGACACATTTTTTAATTGTGCATTCTTTGTTTAACAGAAAACTAAATGGACAAAAGGAATTAGGCCTGTACGTTCTATTTAAGTGTGGGACGTACAAATTAAGATCTCACGGAACACGGATGTCACACAATACATCATGTGTTTTAGTTTAGTTCATTTTAAATAATCATTTTCTAAAATGTTTTCTTTTGTTAACCTACCCTAGTCCCATTAGTGTTAACATAACATAACATATGAATAACGACAGATGCATTTTTTTTGCATCAATATCCGTTCATTCTCTCAACCTCTTCGGTGGATGCAGCACCTGTGTGCGTGCGTGCGTGCGTGCGTGCGTGCGTGCGTGCATGTGTTGGGGGTGTCTATGAGGCTGGCCTCAGCAACCCTACTGTATATAGTTACCACGGACGGATATGGCTGTGTTTGCACATTGCTACTACTTATTCACCCAGCAGTAGCACATACAGTAGGCTACACCGCTACAGTATGGGAGTTGTAATTGTTTGTTAGTCATGTTTTCAAACTCTTTTTTGGGGTGTTTGTGTAATCTGTGCGAAGTACAGCATATGTTTGTGATCTGGTGCAGTTGGCAGGTAACAAGCATAGCCCAGTTTGTTGTGTGCAGTGGGATGATGCACAGTCTGTCTCCTCTTGGGAGCCAGGTCTGCCTATGGTGTCCTTTCTTTCTCCACGGTGACTGTGAGACAGTGTACTGCTGCTCACTGTGTCTGTATATCTATATCTGTATATATGTCAAGGACCCCCACATTGACACTAATTAGCCCGCGGACCCCCCGTTTGAAGAGATACACCTGCATGCAGGGACCCCCATAAGAGAAGATTTGTACGGTCGCCGCTCTAGCAGTCAACCCGTTTGACACGCATTAGGCTACGGACCCCCATTTAATGTCATTTCTATCTCTGGGACCCCAATTTATATTGTAAAATCAATGTTAATTTAACTCTGAGAGTGTACAAATGGAACCAAATGGACTCGTTTGGTTCCATTTGTACACTCTCAGAGTTACAGACCCATAAGGTTCCATTTGTATATTCTCAGAGTTACAGTCCCATAAGGGTCCATTTGGTTCCAAACTATCATTTAGTTGGGGACCCCCTGGAACTCCCTCAAGGACCCCTAGGGGTCGCCGGACCCCACTATGGGAACCACTGCTGTGTACATAACATAGTGCAAGCTTTGCTTAGTTCTGGAGTCCTTCAGTCCTTTAAACAACACCTCCTGGACAATGTTAAGGGTCGAGACACACACACACACACACACACACACACACACACACACACACACACACACACACACTGTCGAGACACACACCCAGTGGAGTGTGCACCTCTCTGCTGCAGGATGCACCTTGTGAAATATCTCTGGAACGCCTAGAGGGACTGTCATGACATTTAGGGCACAGACAACGTACCGCTTAGTCTCTCCAAGGATGAACTGATTAGATGATGTTAGGTATAGTCAAAGGTCAAGATCGCTGTCTGTAAAGAAAGAATAGGTCAAGGTCAAGCATCTCCCTAATTAGGCTTCATGTTACAGCAGGTAAACATATACAAAAGACAAGAACAGACAAATACATACAAATACATACATAGACAGATAACAACCGATAAAGTGCAAACTGCAACCACCCACCCACCTCACCCCTGAAACAAAAACAGCTATACCTCCTCCTGCTTCCCTTATTAATGGTACAAATGGAAGTGGGTATGAATGAAAATGTGTACCATAGTTTTTCATTACAGGGGTCTTCAACCATTGGCCAGAAGGCAATTGATGATATTCACAACTCTGCCATCTTGCCAGCAAGGTGATACCTACATAGGTGACACTTCCCATAGAGAGCCCATTCATCCAAACAGAAAAGTCCTCTCTAATTATATTAAACACCGTCAAAATCACCAACATTGCAGCTGTAGGGAAAGCTTGAATTATCCTCTTTCAATCTGTAAAGTTTTTGTTTAATAAAAATCCACCGTAGACATTTTATGAGCTACTTCCTGTCAAGAAATTCCTTGCAGATGATTAAGTATCAGAGTATGGAAGCGCTCGTTATCAGTAAAGCAACCTCCTGCTGCCTCCTGCATTATGTGCACATTCAAAACAGGTGGTACACCTGTTTTGAAGAGACTCTGTGAAAACCCTGTAGAGCTGGTCATTTTGTATGTCGATGGCAAAAAAATAATTGACAAAAATGTCCACCACAAGTCGGCATGGCGATGATCATCAGCACCAGTGATTTGAACTGGATTCAACCAGAAGGGAGCACACAGCACACAGAAAGGTAGAGATGTGGACAGTGTATGGGGGGTTGCAGGCCAGGGGGTGTGCTCTGTTTTCATTGTGGATCAGTTGAAGAGGTTTGACTGTCCATAACCACTACGCCATGCAGTTTCTGTGGCAGTTAGAACAGGAGGCTCCAGGGAGTTCGTTGATACACCATTGGACAGAGACGCTCTCACAAAACCCACACAGTCCAGGTTTTAATGATGAAATACTTGGCATTGGCTTTTAATAATAAAAGTTGAGGGCATTTTTCTGTTCAAGGCTGAGGTTTCCATACCAACAAAAATGACGGCGAAGGTATGATAACAGACTCTGTGAAAGCCCTGTAGAACTGGCCCATCCACTGGACGGCAGGTGCAGAACCAATAGCGGATAAATAAGGTGATATAAACAAATAGAAGTCTGCACAGTTTGCACACTGTAACTTTGTAAAGCTCCCTTGGCCTGGGCCGTGGCTCAGCGGTCCAGGCACCTTGGCCGGTAGCCCAAGCCTGGCAGTGTGCCGCAGGCTCGACTCCCGATCCCGACGGCCCTCACTGCATGTCACCCCCTCATCTCTCTCCCCCATTTCCTGTCAGCCTACTGTCTGTCCCTCCATAAAATATATAAAATAAAGGCGAAAGCCGCCAAAAAACAACTTTGTAAAGCTCCCACTCATAGGCTTTATTGTAGATTAATGTTTTGACACACGGTCTTCATCAGCTGATGAACCTCACTGTCTGACCGCACGAAACACCTTCATTAGATTCCTTCAGTTGTCAGTCACTACGATGTACTATACAGCATATCCAATCTGCATATTTTAACCTTTTTATTGTTTGTTTTTTCATACATTAATGTCCTGGCCTATACTTGATCATACAAAAGCATCAAAACAAGTATAGCAGATCCGCAAGACCGCAAGCTCTGAACTTTTTTCGTTTTAATCCTGAAAGGTAACAGTTTTGGTCAAACAAAATAAGTCTGACACGGATGTACAGTACAAGACAAGGCAACGAGCTGGCTGGCATGCAGGAGAGAGGTCATGCCACCGCCGTGCTGTATTTCCACTTTTGTTTTTGTTTTCTCTCGTACAGAGTAGACATTTGGTTTAGTCTAGTGGGCTTCTCTGTCTGGTGGCTGGGCCTCTGTTTGTGAACACAGTACCACAAGCAGCTGGCTATATGAGAACACAGTCTCTCTGTATTAGGTGAAGCGTGCGTGTCTGTCTGGGAAAGGCTTGTTTTAAAAGGAAAACTTTACCTACTGTATCAGAAAACATGCTATGCCGTCTTCTAAGTTACATACCGGAATGACTGTGCTGTTTTAAATCTGTTGGATTCCTGTTGGTTTCTCTCTTTTAATAGATTGGTATGTGATTTTTGTAAGATGCATGTTTTTCCCTGTTAGATGAGGGAAATAGACGTGCAGAACTGTGGCTCTGCAGCATGCAGTGTCTCAATTTGGTGTTTGTCGCGTTTTGTAAAATCTTGGATGACAAGTGGACCCAAACCTCGAAACATCCTCTCTCTCTCTCTCTCTCTCCCCTTTTCTCTTGTGGAATTGGTGTTGAATGTCTCACCTCTCCGATAATTTTAGCCAATGTTTGGTCTAACAACACACACACACACACGCACGCATGTAGGCACGCACGCATGTAGGCACGCATATGCGCGCACGCACACCAGTTTGTCTGAATTTGTCTCTTTCTCTTTCTGTCTGACTGGTAGACGGTCTCACAGCATTACCACCAAATAATACTACACACACACACGTGCGTGCGTACGAATGGAGCCCCATACTCACTCACTCTCACTCTCACACACACACAGACAGACAGACAGACAGGCGAATATCCATCTCATTATGAGTGCTGCAGTCCATGTCCTG